>NW_009234278.1:0-29652 GCF_000690835.1 Fulmarus glacialis | reverse complement strand
CCACCTCTGATATCCTTTTGCCTTCACCAGACACAATTTTGCAAGAAAAGGTACATGACCTGAGTGAGATGGGAGCAATGGAAACATTTAGTACGGGCATGGCAGTCCACAGGAAAGAAGACGTAGCCTGCGTGTAAGCCAGCAGAGTTATCGTGCAAGATAAAACAGAGTTTAAGGCTACATTATTATCTTGGAAAACTCTCCAAATGCAAGTTCCTTCCTTTGAAAGGGAAGACGGTAGGGCATCTAGTGGAACTAATTTGCCAATTAGATTGGATATTAGGAAAAAATTCTTCACGTAAAGGGTTGTCAAGCATTGGAACAGGCTGCCCAGGGAAGCGGTGGAGTCACCATCTCTAGAGGTATTTAAAAGATGTGTAGATGTGGTGCTTAGGACATGGTTTAGTGGTGGACTTGGTAGTGCTAGGTTAACAGTTGGACTTGATGATCTTAAAGGTCTTTTCCAACCTAGACGATTTTATGATTCTATGATTCTAAGTTTAATCTGGGAACAGTAATGGGGAGGCAGGCAGTCCTCTGAGGATGACTTGGTCTTTGGACTGCAGCCAGGTCCTGTACACCACCTCAGTGCACATGATGCAGGAACATGCAGAAATACAATAGGGAAAATCTCAGCAAAAGGAACCTTATAGAGGCTTCATTTTTTAGCTTCCTGTTAAGTTCTGCTGCAGTGGAGTCCTAAATAAGGAAAGGTCCCTGCTCCCTGCATCCTTTAGTTTTCAGTTAAACCTTTTATAGTGGCATTTTCTCATTTTATATATATAATAATGTAGCTATAAGAAATCAAGCACATTATACAGATGCTGAGGACAAAAGTCATCAATGCATATTTGTGTTATATGGTGTGTGCTGTTTGTTACGGTAAACATTTCAAAATCACCTATATCTTATACAATATCTTAATTTCTGTAGAAGAAAATACTAATTTACGTTATCTTTTTCAGTAGTGTTTAATTTAAATGCATTCTCTTGAACTTTATTTTAGTGCTCTTTTTCTCAGTACTCCAGGAAGACCATGCAGTGATAAACCCATACATAAGTACATGAAGAGGAAAGCAGTAACAGCGATAATACTACCACACAGGTAAAAACAACAACAACAAAAAAACCAAACCAACTTGAACTAAAACATTAATCAAATGTGCTTGCTGGCAAGCACAATAAAGATCAGCAGCACTAAACAGATACAGTGATTTGACCTCTCCATGCAGAGGTAAATTACTTTGAAGAACACGCTATAGCATACAGTTAAAATACACAGGATGCCAGGTAGGGAACTCTTCCACCGATCCTCTAAGAGTTTGACCTATTCCAGGAAACTCGGATCTGTGCACACATTCTGTTAGTATCTGCTTAGGCAAGATTCACAGCCCTCTCAACCAGACACAAAGCAGACCTTACAAATAAGGCAAATTAGAAACACTACATTAATAAACCATTCATTTTATCACAAAGAATTAGGAAAAAAAAAATTCTTCCTCCTCTATCCACTGACAGTAATAAGTCTTAGAATTCCAGTTTCTCTTTTATAATGTGTTTTTCTCTCTGGATTTGAGGGTTTATCAAGATTTCTGTCAGGATTCCTACCAGGCCACATACCCAAACTAGGAAGCAAAGCTGTGTTAAAAACTCTACAAATCAAATTACTTAGCATTCAGCCAACAATGCTAATAAACTTAGATTTCCAGGAATACCCCATGCCACTGAAATCCTCAGTTGCTCTGCAGAAACGAGGCTGAGGAGAGGAGAAGAGAAAGGAATATACAGCGGAGGAAAAACCAAGTATGAAGGCACATCCCCTATGCGCCAACCTCAACACTCAAATCATCTCATTACACCTCGTGAAGTCCTCACTGCAAGGAAAGAGGAGTTTTCTGGTGGGGGGGGGGGGGGGGTGCGGAAATTACTTTCAGTCCTACAAAACCAATCAACAATACTGGGTTCAGTTTCAAACTTCGATTCCAGAGGAGGACTGTGGCCTGTGCAAACACGTCCAGCTCCTCAACCAACCCAACTCCCTCTACTTCCTTCTGAGAGGCAGGAGGGCTTCTTCTGGGGGGTCCATCCTCGCTGCCACGACTGGAAGCATGAAACTTTTCTTAAGGCATGCCTTAAGGGACTTTTTTGTGTTCACCATAACAGGGAAACCTAAAACAGCCCGTAAACTGGCTTTTTGAATTACTTGGCCATTTTTTGCTTTCTACCAGCCATTCCATAATGTACATCTCACATATAATTTCATCATTAATTGCCAGTTACTCCATAAAGGGGGCACAGGGTAAGGCTGATGGCAAGAAGAGGTGCAGGTGACAAAATGACAGATCTTGAGTAGGCATCTTCCATGCTATGCAAGACTGAGACCTTCAAGTCTTTTTCTCCCATTTCCCTCTGTTTTAGTATGCTTATGTTTTTACTGTGAAAGAAGGAGGGAAAAAAAAAAAGAAAAAAGAGACATGAAACCTAAGGAAACAAGTTTCCTTCCAGGGAAACTACAGCTCTCCACAACATGACTGGCTAGTGATTTTTGCCCGAACAATAGGAATAAATAGCACAGAATATTTTAAACCTTAATTGCTATGGAGGCTGAAACAATTATGCTTTTCAAGAACTTTTCTGTACAGAATGTACTTGGTATTTCCTTCAGGGGTCCTACACCTTCACCACAGTTAGCTGGATCCTGTGATTTCAATGTGGGTGACACCATGGATTTTCCAAAGGAGAATTTTTGTATGTCAGATACCACATGCTGACATGTTTACATGAAACTGTTTTCTCTATTAACTCCTGCAACCAGTTCAGAAAGCAAGTACGTTCTTTTTACTGACAAGACCAAAGCATCTTTCCTCTGAAAACTCACTGTCATTTGTAGGTTTAGCAAACAATACAAAAGCACACATTTCATCAACACTTGTAGAAGAACAATTCAGCCTTATATGTTTGCTTGTGGTCATATTTTAAGATTTATGTAACATTAATATATAAGGGATTATGATGCACTAGTGCACTATTTATTCTGTATTAATTAAGCTGTTAGGATCAAAGCACAGAATATTTCCTGGGCACTGAAGGACCACACTTGCTATTGAACCCCCAGGATATTCTCTCCACTAAGGTTGCTATTGTCAAAACAGCTGAACCAAAAAAAAAAAAAAAAAAAAAAACAACCCACCCAAAAAAATGCTAACAATCTCTGGTTTCTTGGAAATGCAGGCATTATGTACAGATATACAAGACAATTTGTGTAGGTATTCCTGCAATTCACTTTACACTTTGTAGAAAACAATGTCTCTAATGTCAGAAATACTCTAAATTTGCATAGTTGAAAGTTTATTCTGAAGAGTTTTGGGGAAAAAAAATCCAATCAAAAGCATCTACTAATCACCATTCTGATTTCTTTACTCTCAAATACAGAAGTATTATGATAATTTGTAATTGCTGCTGGATTAACGGCATGGATGAAACAAAAAGAGCCCCCATAACAAAACACAACAGCTTTTTCCTACATAAATTGCATATTCTACATAACAACGTCCTCTTTATTTTTCACAGTATTTAGCATACATAAAGTCATTTTAGTAGTACACACTCTTTTTCAATTTAGCAAAGGATGCTTACTGATGTAAATTAACATAATTCTGAAATACAAAGTCTAAACATTGATAGACTGAAATCAGTGAAAATTTGCTTATCAAGCTGAAAATCTCTCCCTTTAAAGGAGTGACTTCAACACAACTCAAAAGCATGCATGTTTTCCTGACTATTTTATTCCCAGGTGTAATAGTCTGGGGCATGTAAAAACATCCATTTAAATTTTAATACAAAGATATGGACTGTATTCCTCAGAGAAGCAATTATTCAAATTCACTTCCTCGAATTATTTATATGGAATATATCAGTAAACACTGGGAATACTTGCAGCACAAAAACCATTATGATCGGATAAGCAGAATACTTGAATCTTTGGGAAAACATTTCACCTATACTACAGTTTGTGACGGTGAGAAATATTAGCAACAAAAACTGAGCACCGATAAAAACTGATCAGAACGCAAGATCGCAACATCACTGCATATAGTTACTTACACTTAGAATACAGGCATACATTTTGAATTATATTTTTTACTTTGCTCTTCCTGTACCTTAACTTCATCACATGACTACTTTAAAAGCAACTTCGGATAGATCTTAAATTTTTCCAACTCCCAGGTTTGCTATTTCCAAATTGCTACACTAATTACCTACCAAGTCAGAAGAATTACATTCAAATTTCTCAGTGTTTCCTTCACTAAAAGAAATATTGAAATAAATGACACTTAAAGAGAATCTGGGACAAGGAAATACCAGAATGTATATGTGCTGATGCATCATAGGTTTATAAAGGCTTTCTTCTTGCTTTAAATAATATAACTGAATAAACTGAAAATAAACTGACATCTTTTCAGACTGGAATTTATTTTATGCTTATGAGAGAGACAGCACACAATTCAAAAATCATCTCTAAGTGAGAGTTGTGGAGCTGTTCCCAATGTTAAAAACTTCTCAATAACAATTTTAGGAAAACAGATTTTAAAAAGTGATAATTTAAGAAGGAAATTTGAGGAGTTAGTCATCCTTCTTATCATTTTACATCAATGACTAAACAAGCAAATTTGTCCATAGGGCCATTAAAATTTGGTACTAATTGTGACTGAACGATCACACTGTATAATATTTTGATTGTGTAAGTGATTGATTATAAGCATATTAAAACTAGGAGAAAAACAACAACAACAAAAATTGACGCCACCAAAAAGCAGACATAAACTGTTCAGACAGAAAAATTTCTAGACAGCTGTTAGTATTTTGAAATTGGTGAATTTCAAAAATGTACTATTTGAACATTAAAAGCCTTAAAAGGTTGAATCACTAAGGATTATGACTGGTATTCTTTAATAAATAGAACAAAGCAGTCTGGGACAGAAACCACAGGATTTGATAGGTATAACTACGTAATCTGTAGGAAGTTCTCCGTAATACAGCACATTTGGCTGTCCACTAGATAAATCACTCTGCAGAGAGCATTAATCACATTTCTTTCCATGTTGCCCGCTACTATTTCTATATATCCACCAAAAACTCCTCCAAAATTCAGAACATCACAGAATAAACATCTTAGGGACAACCTCTGCCTTCCAAAGTGTGCATCTGCCACCTCCCCCAAGAAAGTCAGCTCCAGAAGTGCACCCCTCGGTGTGAACTCTACGTAGATCTCCCCGCAACCAGCACCGCAAGTATCTGAGCCCATATTAGCAGAGTGTTAAGCTCTTCGACTACTATCTGCCACGCGTTCTTCCTCTCTTCCTTCCACTCCCTCTCATGGGATGAACTGTAAATTCTGCATAACAATTAACTTTTTTGGGTAATAAGCTACAGGGCTTTTTTTTGTTTCATTGTTGGGTTTAATTAATCTCTCCATATTTAGGTGCTCTAGGGGTGATTACATTAGAGGAAGGCAAAGCTGAAAAGTGTAATTTACAACTGGGGAAGATTTCTGATGATCCTTAATTTCCTGGGGCAGAAATTCCTACTTCATGCTCAGAAATAAGCCTTTGAAGAGATGTGCTTTAGTCTTGTGACAGAAATGTTCCACTGCGCTCGAGGAAAAGATTTGTTAACTGCTGTCCTCATTCCAAAGCTTTATGCACTTTTAAAATAAACTGGGAACAAGGCACTGGAGTTCCTTTTAAATAACATGTGAGAATTTGAACTTGATTTAATCTTCAGTAGGAAATCTGTACAGAGAATAGAGATCAGGTTAGCAGGCAAGATAATGGATTTTATAGCAGAAGTTCATGCTGTGTTGCCTTCTACTATCTGGATTTTTTTTTTCTTTTTTCCCTAGGGAGAGAGCTACATGCAGAAGTTGATTAAATTATTGTAGTCCTAGAATATGAATAGCCGGCACTATGTCACTCTCCGCTGGGATAGTGTGGAGCCTTCCAGACAACTACAAACGGTTTCACATTTATTCATTAGTATTACTATAAAAGAGTTCAGTGATAGTGAGCTACCAAAAGAGACATCATAAAGTGGGATGGGCCCTTGCCTACAGGAACGCGTATCTGCAGCCAAAGGAACCCATGTGATGGCAGCAGCATCTCAAACTACTATTCCCTGTTCACCCACACAATTCCTGACCTGTTCAAACTCAGCTCCAAGGAGACGATAATTTCTAGATTTGTGAAGGCTCTGTGAACACCACCACTTGTGTGTTCCTAGCACTTGCTCTGAGGGCACGTCCACACTGCCACCAGAGGCGTGGATGCGCAACTGGAGCACATGTGAGGCAGTTTTACTGAAGCAAAGCCAGAAGCGAATGGCCAAGCTGACCCAGCACCACGAGCACCAGGGCAGGCTCAGCACCTCTGCCCAACCTCCTGTGCGCGCGCGCCCCAGCAATGCAGAAGTCCATGCTGCCACAGTTTCACAGCTCTCAGTACCTGAAACTACTACTTAAAGGCAGCTTGGCATCGTCTCTTTCAACAGCATAAACATACCTCGAGTCTCTTATCTCATTTTATATGCTTATCAACTTTCCTACAGGTTATATACTGCCATTGACTAAACTGAGACAGAGAACTGGAATTTGTGGAACTACACACAAGAGACTTGGTCAGGGATGGAAGTGAATTTTCTGATTAAGGGTCCTTCATTTGTTTATCTGTCTATCCATCCCACCCAGACAGACTTACAGCTGTAAAGACACAACTTCAACACAATGACCCATCTTTCAGATGGGACACTACCACCTCCTCATGGTTAACTGTACTGATTTTTTGCAGAGGAATATGAGAAGATGACAATGAAATTTCTGTCCTCCACCTACTGATTTCAGGACATTAAGTCGTCATATTGTAAATGTTCAGCCTTTCATCCAAAGAATCCATCCTAAACCCCACCATGTTAAGCTGTCTCCAGAATGCTTTGTAGCTAACAAATGCCAATATTCCCATGGATTTTTTAAACAACTAAAAATTGGTATTTAATTGCATTTTTAATTGATAAAGGTATATAATTGCACTTTTATATGCAACTTAAGTTTGTGTTCTTCTTCCATGGCATTCAGTTTTCGATACAAAAGCTTACTTTTGTTAAGCTGTGTTTCCCTACGTTTTTCCCATCTCAAAGGGAAGAAGAATGCCAATATTCCCATGGATTTTTTAAACAACTAAAAATTGGTATTTAATTGCATTTTTAATTGATAAAGGTATATAATTGCACTTTTATATGCAACTTAAGTTTGTGTTCTTCTTCCATGGCATTCAGTTTTCGATACAAAAGCTTACTTTTGTTAAGCTGTGTTTCCCTACGTTTTTCCCATCTCAAAGGGAAGAAGAAAAAAATTTTTTTCCCTTGGGAATTTTTTGGCTGAGCTAGCTTATATTATGCTCGCATATTTTAAATATTTTTTCTCTGGAGAAAGGCTTTGCAGTTCTGTTATCTTTTTCTAGTATGTTTTCCTCTGGAGTTCTACCTAATTATTTTCTCTCTTTAAATGTTGCAATTAATTCTCCTCAGATTTAGCTTATATTTTTACACAGTAGTCCTTGGCACTAACATTACTGCTATTGTAAGTATGATCAACTAAAGACAGGAGAAATGTGGGACTGGCAGAGAGTAGTAAAATATTTTCTAACACATGAAGCTTTCAGACACACAAGTCTTTCCTCAAGTCTGAGAACAGATGCAGGAAACTTCAAGCAAAGTATAGGTTAAGATCAATTCCGAGTTTAACTTATGCTACATTACTATATAGTTTGAGAGAAAAGGGTCATTAGTATCCTATTGCAGATCTGGACTGCACGCACATATCCTTCAGGATTTGTTTTCCGTTTTGCTTGCTTTTTCTATAGACTGCTGAATATACTGCTGGAGGGGCCACTGGTGGCACTTTGCCCCTCCTGATATGTTGAGGACGACAGCATCACCTGTCCTCACGAGCCTGTGAAGACAAATGTCTGATTTTGCCACCTTCCAGTTCTTTTTTGCCTGTACTACTGATAAACTTGGGAACAGCCTGCTTAGAATACAGTAATAAAACATGCTCAAAATTATCTGAAAAAAGACATAGGATAAACGCATTGAAGTTCTTATGATACTCCAGTGAGCAATTTGCCTTATATATGCAGTTGTCAGACACAAAACTGAACTCACTTTACAAGACTGTAGCTTGAAATTTGAAACAATTTCCCCTGACTTTGCTGAATGTTGACGTTTGTGTTTCCTCATCCTCTGCAATTTCACTGGGGACCTATAGGATTTTGCCCAAGGGAATTTTAATGTTATCCACAAATTGTAGTCAAGAGCCAAACAAGTATTAAATATTCTCCATCTCCATACTGGAACACCTTTTACAGCACTAGACATCTTCTAGTGTAGGTCGTCCTTCTTTTGCTATTACTATATTTGTCATAAACTAAAAGTTATCTATATGTATACTTCTGAATCATAAACATTGTCACTTGAAAACAATTAATCATTTTCTGTGCAATTCATTTTTACCATAGCTTTAAAAAATAAAAGATACATACACAATGTTTGATATACTAGGTTTTGTTTCCTTTTTAAAAAAAAAAAAAAAACAAACATATCTAGTGGGGAAATAAAAAAAAAAACTTGGTCCATTCTGACAATATTTTTAAGCCTTACATCAAAAAGACTTACATATTAGAATACGGTAACTAATGAAAAGCCAGAAATCAAAGGGGCTGATAAAGTAAGGAAAGCAGAATAAATACACAAACACAAAAAGAAACTAAACAATTCATTTTTGTTTCTGTGCTTAAATTGTTAAAGAATTCCTCTTCAGTGACAACAAGAAAGTATAATAAAACGGATGGCAGCTTGGTAACACTACATTTGTTCTTCTAGAAGTGGAATAATTACATAATTCAATGTTCTGGACTCCACTCCCACACAGAACAGAGGTATCAGGTAAGAGCGCTACCATTCCTGGTAATACTAATTACAGATGTACCGCCTCCATGAATGTATATTCTTACCTTTTATAGCAGCAGCACTAATTATAAACAACTGTAAGCCTGTATCGATTACACTATTTCATATCTACAAAAGTTTTTCTGCTTTCAACCTGCAATCTGTTTTGCTGGTTTTGTTAGTTTCTCAGATGAAGCCCTGGGATGCACACGCTGCACTCGATGCATTGCAAGTCAGAAGCTCAAGTCCTTTTAAATTGTTTACTTCAAACTTTATGATCCTACAACTTACTGTTTAGAACTTGCGTGTATGACTATCTTAAGTCAACTGAAGGTGTACTTACTGAAACAAAGGTGTCTCAAACAGAAATGTTTAAAATTTCATTTACACTGATAACTGGAAAAGTTAAAAAATTGGCCCTATAGAACTTCCACATGATCCTGCAAATTGCAAAATTACCTACAAGGCTTATGCTCAGCTTTCTATGACTAGAGAGAAGCTATGAAAAAAAAACTTGTTACTTATGGATAGGCACAAGTTTGTTAAGTCGCACTTCATCTTTCATTGTTTTTCAACACTTTTATCCTATAATTGCTTTATATAGCTCAGTCTGTACCTAGTACCACTACAGCAGTTCTTCCATCTCCCAGTACAAAGTTGTCACTAAAGGTCTGGATGTTTTATGAGAAGACTGTATATGAAATATGTATATTACAGAGCTTGGATTCCATTGAAATCTTGCAAGAGAGAATAAAACACCTTTTTTTTTTTTAAAAAAAAAACCAAGCAGATTTTTTAGGGGTTAAGAGTTATTCTCTATTGTTCCATCCTGAATTGATCCGTGAAAGTTTTCAAATTAAGAGATTTTCCAAAATTCTTTGTGTGGTCTACTTTTATCAACACGCACAGGATTTACATGTATAACACTCTTCACAGGAGCCATCTATGTAAAACTCACTTTCATCAATTAGAGAACATGTGAATTTTAAAAACAGTTATGTTAATAGAAATAATAGCATTTAAACTACTAAATGATTTGTTATTTATGAGTCATTCCTTTCACCTGTTCTGTATTAAAACACGCACAACTGAATTCTTCTACATATGAAACAAGCCTAAAAAAGTTTGCTCCACTTGCATCCTCTTTATATCAGAAGAGTTATCACAGCTATGTGATCTGTAAGTCACTCAGTTTACTTAGGTCACCCTATTTTAGTAAAGCGCATGACATTTAAAAAAAAAAAAAAAGAGAGAAAAATTATTCTATTTGTTATTTAAAACTGTTCCATGAGGAGTTCTTTTCCCAAAGATTACATTTTAAATGATAAAGTTATACTTACTAATGAAACACAAATTTATCTTCTGAGAACATTCACCAAAGATCAGCTAAAGCCTCATAAACTCTCCATCCTCAAAAAGATAAAATGCATTTTAAATTAACTTGTTGATTAGTTCTAATGGATATTCATAGAAGTGGTTTTGCTGTACCCCATAACTTCTATAATTATAACTTTTTGCTTATATTTGTACTAAATCAAAAGACAATTAGCCCCTCTGTTTTATCATTTGAGGCATGCCAAGTAACATGTGTTGTTTTACCCAAGAACAAAGGATGACTATTAGCCACAAGAAGAAAAAGCAAAGAAACAAACAAAAATACACCACGGAGAAAGGTTGTCCATACCAGGTCATGCATCCATGCAAATCTGCGATTCAAAATTTGAGATACTATTGTTTAGACTTAGCTGCTTGGACTGCGCAGGCAGAAATCCCAGAGCTAAACCGAACTGGGCAACTGGGATTACACAGCCCGGGCACTATGTTGCTTTTCTGATCCAAACTGGAGTGTCTGCGCTGTGATGTCCAATAGTGCCTAAATACACTTCATTTTTCTGCTCATTCTTTACAAGTTGTCTTGACCAATGGAACAGATGAAAAATGTCAAGTAACTACTAATTGTGTTATTATGTGCTTCTATTATAAAAGCAGCAACTGAGATAAGATTGATTATATCACTGACAGTACAACATACACAAGGGACAGACCTGCTTACTTTTAAGTACAAGGACTAGAAAACAAGAGAAAGATAAAGATCCCATTTTAGAGAAAGTAAGCGGAGAACTGAAATTCCTAAAAATTAATATATACCTAGTGCTGAATTTAAAAAGTGGCTAGATCTCAGCTGGCATTAATTATTGCATTTCAAATTCACTAGACACACTGAAACATTTGTTCTCAAATAATTTGCTCACTATCACACAGGAAGTGTGTGGAAAAGTCAGGATCTGAACTGAGATCTGTAATTGAATATATTTAAACACATGAACAGTGCTAATTTATGTAAGTCAATAAAACAGCCCTACTTCTTAACAGCTTTATTTTTGTCTACCCTATAAAGTTTGAATTGGTAAATTTAAGTCTAAATGCCTAAAAAAAAAAGTACTTAATAACTCACAATAAAGCTGTAGATTATAAAAATTATCACTGATATCTAATTACCCAAACCACAGAATTTTACTTAAAATTCCCTGTCTCTCATTTACAGCTAGCTTGAGTTAATTCTCCATTAATTAAAACAAGTAGTAGTTCACAGGAAGTAGACACTGCTGAGGAAACATTATCACTTACAGATTTAACTACATATATGCAATAATGTCACCATTCCGGAAATCTGTGGCTGTTTTTAAATTACTTGAGCGTGTGTACTGTGGGTTGCCCCAGGGTCCTGCTTTTCCAGTCACCCACGCTGGAGACCTGGTTGGAGAATGTCCCAGCTCCCATCCAGTTCCAGCAGCTCCATTCCTTTTCCAGAGAGGTGGGCCAGCGCAAGCCCAAGCCTTATCCAAAATGGTGCTGGGAGGAGGCAACCAGGGCCTGAGCCTACACCTCAAAGGCCAGAAACGCTCCTCTTTGACCCAGTAAAAACACCCTAAATAAAAGGAAGACAGAGATTCTGAGCAATGTGCCTTAGGGTATAAATAAATACGGATCACCTAGTCTTGAATCTTAACCACTGCACTGTCTTTCCCCTTAAGGGGGGAAAAGGTATGTACCTTAAGCAGAGTAAAGAGAAATTAAGAAGAAGCCGCTGCTACTTGGAATACAAAACTGCAAAAATGCCAAATACTGTTTTCAGAAGCAAGTGAAAATTCAGTGCATTTAGCCTTTTTTTCAGAATCTGGCTTTCTCAGATACAAAAAACAAAAGATTATTCAGATCTTTAACATTTACTAGTAGTTTCCAGTCCTCAAGGTTCCCAGGCACCAACTGCATCACTAGATTTAGCTTACATTTCTTAAATTGGCACAACTAAAATAAGCAAGTTATTTCTTTTGGCATCTTAAAAGAATTAAAAACATAGATTTAGTATACCTACAAAATTCACTGTAAAAAAATCCTGTTGTAAATATATGTATAACATAATTTTACGTTTCCTATTTTCATTTTTCTTCAGGATAAGTATACCAAACATTACTGCTATTGTATCTTGCTAGTATTTTAGAAACCTACCTATGATAAAGGTGACATTATGAATATATATATTTCTGTATAGATACATCAGAATATTCTGATGAAAATAAATAACCTTTCATATTGTTTTGCATATTTCTCCCCTATTTTAATTATTCATGAAATTTACCTAGCCCTTTTAATAACAGGCGTCACCAATAATGGTAGCAGACCTCTTACAATAGTGTTGCGTAGTTAATTACTAAGTCCAAGTTGGCACAGATAATAGATAAGATAGATACTTGCTCTGATTAGTTGTGAACCAGAAAGATGACTCTTAAGTATTTCTATTTTGATATCTATACAGTATTCCTTTATTTTATGGCTTTAAAATCTATACATATTAACTAAAAAGTTCCAGTAAATAATATTAACACAAAATGTGCATTATTTTTCTGCCAAAAAGTTCAAGGGGAGAGAGCTCTAACATGTCTTCTTGCTAGTCATAATTCCAGATAATACTGTATTTATTAATGTTTAAAATTTTGGATGTATAAAGTTTTCCTGAATAGCCAAAGCAGTTACAGTACTAGCAGTTTCAAAATACTCCAAAAGCCCAAAAATACTTTACTGAAAATAGCAAGCTTTGCTTCTTGGCAGAGCCGGCAGAGTTATGCATATTTTTTAGATATATCAAAAGTTGCAAAAACACATGTCTTCTCTTTTATGGGACATCACGATTGCTCCATTTGTGGTAAATTTGCCCTGGGACACAGCATTTTACAAAGAAAATTGCATTACAATGGCCCACATTGTGCCATCTGTTTTAAGAAGAACTCTCCAGTGATTTCTATGGAGAATAGTCTTAAAAAATAAATGGAACAAGCTGTCCCAAAGTCCTTTTTTTACCTAGCTTAAATACTTTTGATTAACAAGAGTCTGAAAAACTCAGAAAGCTGTAGCATTACCACTAAGTTATCCCCTTAATCTTCATTTATTTCCAAACAGGTGAGAAGGTACAGGGATGGCATGGTCATGTTTGGGACAGCTCCATAGCTGCAGAGGCAGGTGAGGATCCCCATGGGGTTGCATGGGGAGTCCCAGCTTTCCCGGGAAGCGCGTTCTGCTGGCTCCCTTCCCTTCCACTCACACCTGCATCAGTAACACCCTGTGCCACAGGTACCCACAAATGCTGTGGCAGCAGCAGAACAGCCAACAGCATCATCCATACCAGCCAAAGTAGGCAGGCATGGGGATGTGGACCTAGCGAGGCCAGATGGCCATGAGCAAAAATGTTTGGGATCTAACAGTCTAACATCACCCTCATGTTTGACAAGTGTCATCTCAGTCCTTCCACAGGATACACTGCAAACAATGTGGATGTCACAGCCACAAAAAGGACCACGGCGGGGGGAGGGAGAGGGGGACCTTTCTTTTAGTCTGTGTCAACACTGTGAACAAAGTCCATCATGCCAAATACCGCAGATGCACTTCACCTCCTGTAGAAGGTGAAGAAAGAAAGAATGTATTTTCATGTCTTGTTATTGTCTACTCTCTGTTGAGAATATTTCTCTGACACAAAATGCAACTATAAATTTTAATGCTGTGAAAACCCCATGACTCTCCTTGTTTACTTACTTTAGAAAATAAGATGTCTGTAAAATACCGAAGTAATCATAAAGTTCTGAGGTAAGCCCTAAACAAATACTTTATATGAAGAGGCATACTATCCTTATTTACACTGCACCAGAGCTGTTATTTTACAACAGACACACAGAGGAACATCCCCAGAAATCCCCTGGTGAAGTCATCTGAAACCCCTTTCAAAAGAACAATAACCTTCTGCATCAGTACAGCTTCATATTATCTCATGTCTGACTTACAATTAGGACAAAAGCTTCCATTAACTTCATTAAATAGCTATTACCTAAGAATTCCAATGCTTTCATAGCATAACCAATGCTCTTAGGTTATTAATATTTTTTGGTCAAATGGTCTAGTTCAAAGGTACTGTATCCTTTTACACAATCAACCAGGCAGACAGCAGTAACATAGCCAGATGACAGTAAGAGCATTATCACAGAACTTTAATATTCATTTCACCAGTTCCATAAATTGCTTTAATTTTATAGATAGATAGGTTATAATTTTAAAACACGTAAAAGACATATTGAACCTAACCCCCACCATCCACACATCGCACATAGGTATCACTGGTTTTGCAATACACACTTCATATAGGTGTTCTGGGTTTGGTTTGGTTTAGGATTTTTTTAAATATCAATGAGGTAGGGAACATTTTTTTTTTCATCTTTAGAATTGCTTTAGTCATGCAGATGATGTCCCTGTCAAAATACGTCCAAACTTGAACACTACAAATAAAAAAAGTGACATGCAAAACATCATAAAAAATTTCAAACAACTTGATAGGAAATCACAGCAATTGCTAAATCAACATGAAGCCGCACCTTTCTTTCCCTTGTCAAAGAACCTTTCCCCCCTCACACCTCCTGGACATCACAGCCCCCAACTTATCCTTGATCCCAGTGTGCTTCTTTCTTCTGAACACCATTTCACTTCTCTCTAACTGGATGTTGCTCAAACACTCACTACAGCATTTTGTTTGTCCCTCTTGTGCTCTGGAATTCACCAAGGGCTTAGTTTATGCCCTCAAACAAAAAATTCCTTGCTCTACCCGTTCCAAAGCCACAGCACATTGCCTCGCTGGCAGACTGAGAGCTGTCCTGGTTCCTCTCACCCTTGAGGAGGAATGTGTCCATCTTGAGTCTTTCACCTCCCGTTCTCACATTCTTGTGCTTCCCTCCGCAGCACAAGAGGACCCGGCAGCAGTTCTCCTGCTCTGCCTGCGCAGGATGCGGTCATGAGGCTTCCACTCAGGTCAACAGGTTTTCCCAAAAAACACGACAGCATTTCCAGAGCATCTTTCAAACCCACACAACCACTTCCCACTGTGCTCTTACCTACCAGGAAAATGATTCTAAGCATCTTTCTCACACACACCCCCCAAATAGAAAAAGGGAAAAGAAAAAAAAAAAAAAGCAGCTGCCAGTGACAGATTTTATTTGATTGCGTGTGGTTGTTCCTACCAACTTTTCCTGCCGCTTTGCTCTGCCAGTCAATCTGTTGTCTGCTCTCGCAAACCATCTTTAACAGTAGCACTCTGGCTCTCTGAAGAAGCAATCCTCACAGAGTGAAATTTCCACAAAATAATACAGTCCATTCCTTCATTTAAAAAGCAAAGACTCACTCAACCCTGAGAATCTTTGCCTAGGACCTACCCGCTTTTACACAATGCTGAAATTTTAGCCCCAGCACTTGGTAAATAGGAGGCAGATTGACTTTTTGCCTATCACTAACTGCTGTAATAATCCCAAGTAGAAGAGTAAATATTTTGAAAGGGAAATACACCCAAAACACTCTGAAATAAAATGCAAACCAAGCGTGACTGTGCATATGAGAATCCTGTTAGCGCCTGCCCACTGGTAATCGGATGCTAGCAAATCACTTTCCCCTGTATCGTGTCTGCACAAACCAAACCTGACATTCACAGAAATTGAAAGAAAAGATGCACAGTTAAGTCAAACCTGAAGCTTAGGCCACATGGAGGCATCCTGAATTTTTACTGGAATTCCATTTCAGAAGGCGGCGGGGGAAGCCCTCACCATCTGTTCAAGGCACTAAGTATTTGAAAAGAAAGATATAGATTTTATAATTCTCCCTCTTTCTTCCCTTCATTTCCTATACATACCGGTTCTCCCCAATCTTTAGGAAAAAGGGAAAAAACTCTACCAAAACCCAAAAAACCAAATAACAAAAAAATACCCAAAAATAGCTAACTGGCCGAGTAGAAATCCGGTTTCTCTCTGCTGCAGTGGTTTCCACTGCAGTCACCACTGGCAGTGCCCCATCAGCCTTTATCAGCCCAAGCAGCTCCCACCTTCGCGTTTCCTAATCCCCGGAGCGCACTATCAACATCCAGTGGAAAAGAAAAAGCAGGAACAGCTCAAGGACATAGAAAGTGAGGAGGCAGCAGCAGAGATTGAAAAAAACAGGGCTGCAGCAGCAGTCAGAAGATGTAAGACGGGGGTATAAGAAAGACATGGTTGGAATTTTCTTCAGCTGCTCTTTTGGTGGTCTGTTTTAGGAAATGCAACAGGAATTTCTTCCAAAATGCTACAAATAAGGGCGGACAACAAGGTGAGTAACTCTGCGCTGAGCTGACCTTCTGTCGCACATTTCACTGACTCTAAGATAATGGTCTAGGAAGAAGCTTACATACATAGATTAACATTTTTATTTTACAAAACTCTTCTATGTGCATCACTGAATATGTATTTCCATGTAGCATAAAAAAAAAAAACAAAAAACAAAAAACAAACTGTTGCTAAAGCATTCCCTAGATTATATTACTATGTTTCCATACCTCGAAGATTCTTACCACCACAGCACCAATGCAACAGAAAAGCTATTATAAAATGCATAGTTGATTAATAACATACAGCAGAGTAGAAACGACAGCGATCGAGAACAAAAAGGCCATATCAGGAGACTGATGCCTGAACTATTCATTTTCTAAGAATTAATGTATGTATTTTACATATTCCTAGAAAGCAGAGTTTGTAAGCACTGTTCCAATATAGCAAGATCCAAACAAATAGAAAAATAATTTTGAAAAGTTCAAGCATATTCTCCTTGTACTAAAAATAAAAAAATTTACATTATATTCATATCTGCACATGCATCTTCTTTTATGTGCAAGTTCATTATGAAAAAAATCACCTAAAGATCTGAAGATTATAAAACTAATTAAATATCAGATCCACACATCTTCTAGTTTCAGTTCGCCAAAATGAATGAAGTTATGACTGCAGCAGGGCAGTTCAAATACAGCTCACTACCAATTCCCACGTTACTGACCGCAAATCACTTAACTGAAGCCTCTCTCAGGGACTACGTACCACGCCCTGCACCCGAGTGAAATTCCCACATACGTCAGCAACAGCTCCACACACAGAAGGAATGTCATTGACAGTTCCAGAGGCATGAATTCGTCTTGGTCTAAATCCTCATGTAACTCCCTCAGAGTATCAGTAGGTTAGAAGCTGCCTGCATATGCTTTCTACACATCTGCTGTGAAGGCCATAACACAAAAATACAGCTTAGGGAAAATACACAGAAAATAAACTTGATAAATTTTGCCAACATACCCACACTACTGGAGGTCACATCTCAATAGTCAGCATTATGATGCATTGATTTTATACTATACATCATTTTTTCTTCAAAACTTCAAAGTATAGAAAACATTGCTCAGTCTAACTCACGATTTTCAGAATAAGTGAACTTTAAAAAAAGTAATCACTGGAGTCTGACAGAATCAGCCTTCCTCATTTACTATTCCCTTGCTTTATCACATTCACCTTTGCAAGTTCAGATCCACAGAATAACACACTGTCGTTTGATAGTGTTCAGTATTCATTAATTTTACTAGCCCAGAACACTTCAGTGGTTATTATTAAATACGTATCTTACTGGGCTAAAATTGCTTGGATTCCTTTGTAATGTAAATTTTTGTACTGTACACCTAACAGGGTGGCACCAGTCTATCTCATTAGTTCAGACTACCTATGAAATACTGGACAATATTTCACTTAGATTCATATAACATGTCACAGAATTGTAACTCCTACTAAAAGGATTAAAGAAATGATGTCATGCAAGGCTATACACTGTATTATTTATAAGTACTATTATTTACAAGCATTATTTACAATGACAAGTAGTGCATACAGAATAATTTATGGGAAATATATTTTTTTTCAATTAAGTGTGATTACCAATTTCACAGAAGTACAATTCTTGGAAACAGACTCCCAGTGAGAATAGTCACACTATCGAATAAGAGGTAATATTGTTCCCATCTTCTCCAATACTTAAATTTAAAATAGCAGACCTTAAAAAATTGTGACAGTAACTGCTTTGCTTAAATATCTTCACAGATGACCACAGAAGGCATGCAAACATAACCAAAGTATTATGTTTTATTCTAAACTAAAATTATCTCAGTATTTTGCCCTTTTCCTTCTTGTAGCATTATTGTTTTAATGTCTTGGTCTTGTATTATAGATCTTAAGTTATTTTTTAGACTGCAGGGAGACATTCTGTGGCTTGTGGTAAGGGTGTGCAAAATTGATGCTTAGTGAACCCCATTTGAATGAAGCATCTATGACATGGTTTCCTGAGGCTGTAAATGACTAGACACAGTGGTTCATATGATCCATTCCAGGTCCGTGTTCCCATTGCTATATTAGTCAGTTATAAGAGGATGAATATGGTGATGTTGATTTTTTTAATAATAATAATACTGTAATATACAGTCAATTATTTAGTAATAATACATACACACACAGACTACCAGTTACATACAAACTCCGCTTCTGTTGGGCATATGATCTAGATAAAAATAACATTTCTGTCAAGTTTTGGACTTCAACCAGAACTAATGTGATCCCAGTTAGGGTTAGTCACTTGTTTGGGAATTGTTTCTCTACCCACCACCTCAAAACTTCAATTCCTGTAAGTTATTAAACTGTAATAGATACCTTCTTACAGCTAGAAATTTAATCATGTTCGCAATATACAATGAAGGTTTGCTGGCATATTCAGCATGTAGTCAATATAAAATTATATAGAATGTATGCATACTTATATACACACAACCATGTTCTAAATGGACGAAGTCAAGGTATTTACGTATTCTGCAGCAGAAGATTAACTATTCTATCTTATTTTTTGTTAGATTATTATTAGAAGACTAGCAAACACAGGAAAACAAAAAAATCTAAACATTTCAAAAGAATTTTTAAAACATATTTTTATTTCTAATAATTCTTTAAATGAGTAAGTTTACCCAAGAGATGTGATTCATTAGGCTGTTATGAAGTTTATCTTTTAAATAATTTTAAGTTTACTATGTTCTTTTTACTCACAAATACAACCCATTTCCAATGGATGATCAAGTCATTCTTCTACTTGTGATTATACCCATACCAATGAAACATTTAACACAGATACCATAATGTTTTTAAGGACAGATACAGGAAAAGATTTAGAGAGTTAAAACAGAATTTAGGTATAATATAGGCATTAAATCCCCTAATAGCCTGACTCTCCTTTCTCTTGCTTGCTAATGCTGCCTTTCACTTCCCACTGGAAGTCTCATATGCCTCAGCATTGATGAATACAAAGTAATACACGTGGAAAAAAAACCTCCTAGCTGTACACTTAAAGCGATAAGCAGTGAGCTCATCAGTGATGAGTTATCACTCAGAAATGAAATTTTGGAATTATAATCAGAAAACACTAGATCAGTGCTTAGCAGCATTCCAAAAAAAAGTATTCAGAAAGGAACAGAGAATAAAATAATTTATTCCATTGTATAGATCCCTGGTACACTTGCATTTTTAATAACATATAGGTTTTGGATTTTCAAATTGATTAGAGTCGAACTGGAAAAAGAGAAGGGCAAAAAGATGGAGCAACCTGTTCATAAGGAACAAAAGATTATACTAGAATTCATCTGGCTTCAAAAAGAAGCAATGGGATATGGGAGAGATCTGTGAAATAAACATGTATAGAGTGTTGAAGCCTGGAGGAATACCCTGTCTATTCTTATATTCTTCCCTTGGTAACCACTGTTAGGGGCCACCACACTAGTCCAGACAGACTTCCAGTCTCACCCAGTAAAGCTATCCTTATGCTTCCAAGAAGAGGGATGAAGAATGATCCCATTCACCTGTCCGGCTAATAGTGCCTTCTCTTGACGTGGATATGAATAAGCCACAGTGAAGTTTAAGGACAATGTGCAGAATATGACTCCACAAAAACAAAAAATCCAGACAAAACTGGTTAATAGCAATGACTTTGCTCTGAAAAAAAGTAAATGCTACAATGTTTACTACACTCTGTACTGTGTGTGCTCACTGGCCACGCATACAGCGCATACTTCCCATAAACATTGGGGCACACAAACAACAGGTTTTACTGGCAGTATGTATAGTTTTCAAAAATAACTAGATAATAACTAATGGAAAACATCCCTTTAAGCTCTAGTTGTGCTTGCAGTCATTTACGGAATCCCACTGCAACTATATTGAGGAATGGAATCTGTATTATCAACTCTTTAGAAGAATCCATCTACTATACATATACTATACATATACTATACTATACTATACATCTACTATACATCTACTATACATATACTATACTATACATACGATTCTTCTCCATGAAAAACTTAACAATAATATTTAAGGTCTTCACATTATGCTGTTTACATCCATTTTAAGGTATTTAAGGGTATTACTGGGCATTTAAAGTATTAAGACAGAAAGGATATGCTGACATGAACTGTCTTTCTTTCCCTTCCCTTCTTCAATTCCATTAGGTTATTCAAAAAAAGAAATATTCAGTGAAATTTGTGTTAAATCTGCAGAAACAATGACAACATTCTTGAAGACGAGGTAAGACTAAGTATTATCTTCCCTTCTACAACACCCACAGGTTGAAGATCATCACCACAGCTGTTCTGCCTTCAGGTGCTTGATTTTTTAACAGTTTAAAATCTCTCCAAACTTTGTGCTTTTCACAAGGAATTTCTCTTTAAACAGCCTTACCATTTCTTGCATATCCCTAAAACATTTAAATGGATGTAGTAGATACTGGTTTTAAGTGTTCAAGACATTTAGGTTCTATAAAGGAAGTAGACATACAGTTTCTATTTATAGAGGTTCTACACACCTCTGTAAGTGTCAATGCATCCCTCAAACACAGAATTGGGACTCAGTCAGCCTAAACAGGATGAAAATCAATTTTGATATCAACATGCAATAATGAGCTACACATATGATTCATACTCATATGTTAGTATCATACATGATTACCAACGTACATGTTGATATGAAAACACAAGGTTCAGAAAGTACAGAAGATCTTCATATCAGGATACACGTACCGGCTTCCCTGGAGAGGAACAGCATTTTATTCCTCCATGGGTTAATAATTTGCTCATAGTTTAAAAGAGATGGCACCTGCTCTGCCAAACACATATTTGCATTTCCAAAGAATGAGAGCAGTAAACAAGACAAGGGGAGGAGTGCTGAAACTTTTCCTGAATAAATTAAAGATTAATAATCTCTAAGGGGAAAGGATGAAGCATTTGAATCTGAATGAAAACTGCAGAACATGCCAAGAAATATGTACAAGAATTGGTAAACTTTTCCTGCTTGTGACGCTCTCCAGTGAAAGCTGGCCAAGAACGTAAATAATGCAAGACGAACCAGACCTTCATCTCACAGCAAATCTAAGGAGTTGTACCTTGTCAGAATACATAGAAGATTTAGATCTGATTTTAGTACAAGTGAAGAAAGAAAGAATGAGTATCTTTCAGTTCTGTAACTGCTGTTTATTTTGGATTTTGCTAATAATGCTTTTATTTAATTTTATCTTAAGATAGTAGATTAATTGAAGATGAATTACAGAAGTGTTTAAGGTTTCTAAGGTTTCTAGATGATGAAAGCGTTACTCCACCCCCACAGCAGTGGTTATCCTTTTAGTTAGGGTCCTGGACTAATCATGCAGAATTCATTGCCAATACATCATCGTGTTAGGATACTGAAAGGGTAATAGGCCATCTCTTCCTCTATCTGGACAGCTGTCCTGGTTCCGGCTGGGACAGAGTTAACTTTCTTCCCACTAGCTTGAGGGGTGTGCTGTTTTCGGTTTGGTATGAGAGCAGCGTTGATGGCCCATTGATGCTTTGGCTGTTGCTGGGTGGTGCTTGCGGGGGGGGGAAGGAACACAGCCGGAGGGGTGGACCCAGCTGGCCAATGGGGTATTCTATACCATGTGACATCATGCTCAGTATAAAAACCGGGGGGGGGAGGGGGGGGCTTGCCCCCTGTTCGTCACACGCGGTCAGCGAGCAGTTGCATTGTGCATCGCCTGCTTTGCATAGTCTGTTAGTGTTGTTCTCATTGTTACTATTGCTGTTCTACTTTGTTTTATTTCAGTTATTAAACTGTTTTTATCTCAACCCGGGAGTTTTCCTACTTGTGCCCTCCCGATTCTCTCCCCCATCCCACAGGAGGGGGAGGTGAGCGAGCGGCTGGGTGGGGTTTATTTGCTGGCTGGGGTTAAACGACGACAACAGCATTTTGCGAGTTGTTAATGTAGGATCTGAAATGAAAATGCTTCACTGAGTGACCAGAGTTTATCAGGAATGTGCCCTGAACTGAAATAAGGTCAGAGGGAGTATGGCCCAAACCTTGAAGGAGTGTTCTTCAAAAGTATAAGATCTTTTATATGGCTCATATATTCTTATCAGTTTCCTCTACAGCTATCTGCTCATTAAACCTCACTGAAATATGATTGAATATGTTACTGTTATTTGGAAAAGTGTATTTGTGTGATTCTACAAATTCTTCTGTCATTAACAGGTGATCTACCCTGACCTCCAGCTCATCAGACCTGAAAAAGAACACACAGAAATCCTTACTAGAGACTTGAATTTCCTCTTGTTCATTAGAGGTGCAACTAGATATAAGTACTGGATCATCCAGCAAGATTATTTTTCTCAACACCAACAAAGACATGTAAAAATCACCATACCATGCACTGCGTGATATAGGGTAGAAAAATATCTTGATCACTCATACAAGTAACCTCACAAGCTGTTTTTGTAGTTTCTGGATGCCTAAATTATTTATAGGAAACAGTCTTTGACAGAATATAAAGCTTTTCTATGAGTCATTATTTTGAATTCACAAAGGCAAAAAATTTTCATAACTGAATACAGTATTTTACTACGTAAGGAACACCAAATAACCACTTGGCATTTTAAATTTAAAGAGGAAGTAAATGAATA
Source organism: Fulmarus glacialis (assembly GCF_000690835.1). Lineage (NCBI taxonomy): Eukaryota > Metazoa > Chordata > Aves > Procellariiformes > Procellariidae > Fulmarus > Fulmarus glacialis. The sequence continues at coordinate 6,257 of NW_009234278.1, read as the reverse complement.
TTCTTATCAGAGTAATCTACTGTGATTAACAACACCTAATCTTCAAAGCTAGGAGGTTTCCCCAGGATTCCTCCAGCCATTTTATTTTTATGAAGAAACGGTTGTGGCAACAGCGCTAAGCCTAACACAGGGCAGTACGAAGTTTTATCTCTCTGTTATATAAAAGGCTACATTGTTTAGAGGGTTTGAATTCTTTGACATGGAAGTTGTAAGGTTGTTTAAACACAAACCTTTTCATGAGTGCTTTTAAAGTAAAAAAAGGCAAAATGACCACTGGCCCTCCTGAGCAGAAGTCATTGTACTACTATACAATTTTATATTTACAACGGCATATGAAGATAAACCTGGGCACAGCCATAGTAGTTTTTCAATGTGTGTGACATGTAGAACAAAGTAAAATTGAATTCCTGAGCAAGTCTTCACGGTTTCTAATTAAATCCAGAGTTTCAGAAAATTCTATAATTTTATTTTCCATTAAAAAGTGTTATTGGAATATTTTCTATCAATAAGGAATTAAGACAGAGGCTTTTTTGATAAAAGTATATCATAGCCATTTTTTTAGGACATGAAGAAAAATAGAAATGCTCCAAAGTACTTGTTTATTTAGATATATTTAAAAATAGGTCCTTTGATATTTAACTTTTGGTATGTGGCCTGTTCTAAGCAACTACTTTTTTTAAGGCTATTTTACTTTGTGTTTATTTTCAGTAATGCAATGGAGAAGATTTGATACATTCTTAGGAGTTCAATTCTCCCTTACACTTTTCCTTCTAGTTGAGAAAATAACCAAGGGTACAATTTATCTCACCCAAAGCCGGATGCCTTAAAATTAGACCTTAAACTGTGAAAGAGTCATCCCAGCCAGGCACCCTTTATAATGAATTGAGAGCCCTGGATACATCCAGAATGTACTTCAATTGATCTATATAGGATGCTCATCTTAAAATTAAAATTTCCCTCAGCAGGTGCTTTTGTGTTTCCATTAGCAATCACAGGAGAGACAGAAGGTAACCAGATGGTATTTAGATACTTAATATAGCACAGATTAGTCCCATTTATGTATATTTTGAACATTATCAAAATTTTTAACTCTAAATGATGACTAAATTATCAAAATATGAAGAAATAACCAAAGTAAAAACCTTGAGTAAAAAAATTCTAGAGTACAAGGAAGCAGCATCCTGGCTATATAAAAGAGCTTCATCCAAGTTTTACATTTCTAATCCTAAAACCTTTCCATAGAATTCACTGGCTTAAATTCTCTTAAATTTTAGAAAAAGATTTTCTTTGAAGACTAACTTTGGAAAAAAAAAAAAAAGAAAATAATAACAGTACCCATTACATTCCCTTTTGCATGCTTAATTTATTCCTGTCTGTAATCACATATTTGGCTGTTTTCATCTACTTCAATATCAATTTTTTTGGCTATTAATTCTGTTATCTCCCTTTTTTTTTTTTTTTTTTTTTTCCTTCCTCCCTTCTTAAGTACATCTTTCTTATCCTAATATTACCTCCCATTCGGTTGATGAATGCAACCATTCAGGCAGGAAACATGAGAAAATCCACAATTAAAGAGGCAAAAGATTCCAGAGGAAAAAAGCAGCAGACTCTTGATTCTTGGGATGCAGTGGTTCATACCGCTTATGTCTAGGCCATAGCCTCTATGTACCAGATTTGCAAGACACCACTTCTTTTCCTTTCAGAAGACAAGACAGGAAAGCCTGCTGATTCCACATCATCCACAATTCTTTCCTGAGCCAATATAGCTGCCTTACTATTTGCCATTTCTACCTTTTGCTTAAATTTAGCTTGTCAACCATCTAGGACCACAAGCATACAAACATGTAACTGCATGAAAAAGCCACATGTACTTCCACAGTGTTCAGGATTGATTTCAGGTAATTTCCAAACTTGAACCAGTGTAAGCATCGGAATTGTCCACCTGCACACAGATTTGGACCAAACAGAATAAATTTGACTAGTTGCTTTTCCTTAATGCAACACGTTTTAGAAGACAAAGGAAGAAAGGATGAAGTTTCTATTATCCGTGTGAGTTCTCCATGTTCCCTGAATAAACCACCACCGCATTGGAATCCTTCATAATGTCCCACAAGACAACCCAAAAGGGAAGCAAAGCACCATTTCACAGCAGAAGGCTCACAGAGTTTGATGTACACAGTGCAACGTAGACTTTTGTGAAAACTGCATTATGTATCTTTGGGATTCTTCCTACTGTAAGGACTAGAGAGTCAACTACTAATTGCTACTACTGAGCACTAGACATCCCGTTGAACATATAATGAAAAAAATGACAACAATTCCAAACCAAGTAATCCATATGTGGCTGAAAATCAAACTGGAAAAAAAAAAAAAATAATCATGGCATTTAACTAAAGATTTCTGCCAGCATTTATAACAGGTCCATTCCTGAAAATTAAAGTCCTTAACAGACAAGAAAGAAGTATCTAGATGTCATTTTATTAACAATTTATTACAGTAAATTACAAACATTATCTATAAATAAAAAGTTAAATCTGTACCAACAATTAGAAATCTAATTAGTAACATTGAACTGACAAATGTGTTTGCAAGTTTGCTTTTCTTTGTTTTATTTATTTTTTAAAAAATAGTTTAGGGCAGCACAATGGTGTCAGAGTTGTACATTTACATTTCAAACTGGTGTCAAGGGGTTGGACAAGAAATAATTAAACAGCCTCCAAATACTCACATTTGTTAAGCTTTTAAACTTGTGGCAAATTAACTAAACAAGACTATATCCCCTCAGGGCTAAACTGCTGCAAACATTATTCAGAGAAGTCTTCTATTTTCTTCAGAAACAATTAAAAAAAGGAAAAGGTGTTCTACATTGCACAAAACTGTTTTACTGGGTGGTTCAGGACAGTTACTTATCATTATTTCAAATAAATAAATAAGTAAATAAATAAAAATGTTCTTCTCGACTTCTTAAATTGGCCTCAATACCTTACCTGCATCAGATCATTTCTATCCATAGTAAGAGCATCATTAGTGTAATGAAAACTAGGTCAGGTTGACAAACTGATGATACCAGTTTCAAAGCCCAAATTTACATCTTTTTCCACTCTTGTAGACAAGGTAGCAAAAATAACTACAAACATCTAATTCTTTTCAGTGAGACCCACCATGTCACTTCTTAAGCTTTCCTCCAGTACTGTGAATTTGCTGGTTCAGCTATAAAGCTAGTCCCCAAAGAGAAAATTATTAATAAAATACTGTTATGAAAAACTACAATTATGGGCAAATAATTGTCCTAAGTCTACTATTACTGTTACTAATTATTTTGTAAGTGCTGCAGGAAACAATGGGCAAGAGTTGTCTTGACTGAAGAAACTCAGAACTGAAGGTCAACAGATCCTTTATGGGGAATTCTTCTCACAGAAGAATTTAACCTTTCATACCATCTACTATTGATTAAACTGGCTGTGAAATGCTGTAATTCCTACACAGTAAGACTTAGAACTCATTCTGAGCAGGTACAAAAAAAATTGTGAATGATATCCAGAGCAAAGCCCAGTCCACCTTATTGATTTATTTTTTGTTTGAGACGGTAGTGCGAAGCTCAATGGGCAACTGCTAAAGTAGGTTGCAGACTTCACTTGATAGCGACAAGAAGTAGGGAGCTGGGATCCAAAACTAATGCTTTCAGGAGGCCAGCATCCCGTTCTTCAATAACACTGCACTCTGTGGATGTCTCCCAGACTTCACATGATAACTTTAAAATAAACATAAGTATCTTTCCCAAGTACCTTCTCCCTTCCAGGTAAAGTCTGGATGAAATTCTTTTGCTCCTGGACACCAAACTACAAAACAAGACCTGTTCTTTCAATTTTCCTCTCCCTTATGATTGTGTTGTCACTCTTTCATAATTCTAGATACAGATGGGAACGTTTTGTCACAACAGTCCACAACTCTCCCCAAGACAAGAGATGAGAAGATACACTATGAATACAGATATCATCACATGAAGTGCTCTTTACAACTAAGTTAACCTTAACCAAGGAAACATCAGAAATAATTGAGGCTTTAAAAAGACTTGTTAAAATTGTGCGCAGAAGGTTTAACTTATCAATGATCTAATCCATAACAAGGATTCTAAGGTCAGAACAATTCAAAGAGAATGAAACATTATGCATCATCTATATATACTGTTAATATTTATTAATTTAATTACAAAACATAACTTAAACCCATTATCTTTCATTCTATAGGTGCCATTCACAAGAACATAGTGCTACTGTCATACAAGCACAAAGCAAAAGAAGTCCAGTCCAGTCATCCAGCTGACTAACTTTGAAGTTTTCCAATGTTGACCTATTACTACCTTTACTCCCAAATGTGCTCTGTTTACACTCTGCTTTATCAAAATTCAGGGATTCCTACAACCCTCTTACCATTCTCTTCATTCCTGTTCCAGTGATCTCATCCCACTGGCAAGAGGTACCTAGACCTGTCCCATAAAGTGTCACCCAAATGACACTTAGTTCCAGAGCAGAAATGGTACAGAATCTCCTTATAAAGAAAAAACTGGTGTCTAGTGCTCTTCAAAACAGATATTAACTTTGTTACTTTCAAACTCCATAAACTCTTCAAAAATAACTTATCTGTTCATTTATGCATTGCTACTGAACGCTGTTCTTTGAATGTTCAAGACACAGGTGTTTACAAAAGATTATTTCAGTTTGTAAGTAACAGTTCATATATATTTCTTCTTCCTAAACAAACATAAGAAAGTGTATTTTTTCCTAAACCTGCTTATAAGCAGCAACTTCTGTTGTTTGCAGGCACCTAAATTAGATTAACAGATTTGGGCCCCAAATATTTCAAATTCATAGCACAAAATATCTCACTCCACACACGTTTGACTGTTGAATAATTATTTCGGGACTTCCCTGCCATATTAAACAACAAAGTCCTTCCACCTTGACAAATGAACAAGGGACAACATGAGCCCCAGGAGGAAAGCATTGCTTTGTGATGCCCCATGTTTCTTGATGCTTGTTTTCATTCTGTACCAGACAGGCGTTTCGGGCTCTGAGCAATACTGGATTATCACTTTGGGGAGAAACAAATAACTTATTTCCTGTCATTTTATCCATAAAGCGTAGCACAAGTTCACTCATTTGGGAATACATATTAAGTTCTTCATATAGATCTTTTTTGGATGTATAATGACGTTTTAATATAAGTGGAAGCATTATACCATTCAAGTGCGAAGAACAAAAACTATTACCTTGCTACATTTGGTCATTTGACCTAAACGGGAGTAGAAGAAATGTTTAGTGGCTTTAAAAAAAAAAACCAAACTATTTCTCCTGCAACAATTAATGTTTTTCCCCATCCTGCTGCATTCCCTTTCCTATTTTATGATATGGATTTTAAAAGCTTATTCCATCTGCTTTCTAAAGTTACATCAACCAGATAAAACTGCTTTTGAAAATTAATAAAGTTCTCACTAAATTTGTAGAAAAGCAGTCAAATAGAAAGAAGAATTAACCGAAGATCCTATTAGCTGCTTGTTTAGCTAGGGAAAAAAAATACTTATAATACAGTAATCTTCTGAAAAAACCTTTCATCCATTTCAAAAACAGGATACTCACAATGAAAAATGTAATTGCATGCACTCCTGACAAATAAAACTCTTTTCAACAAAATGAATCAGAACAACACTGGACCACACAAAACAAGAATAAGCTGTATCTAAATTGACTTCAGACATCCAAAAGTTTTGTACAGGATTTTTAATTCTTCCTTGAAAAAACCCTTAGACAGACAGTCTGTCACATCAACACTCAAAGTTTCAGCAGACCAGCCTTCAAAGCATAAGTTTGCAGTTGCATCTTTTGTTTCCTGCACTCACTGTGTTCTCACCCACACTGCATGCTTCAGCAATTCACCGTTTGGAAGCCAGCTATCAATGAAAGCCCGGGCAGCATCAGGACATTGACTGGGTTTGAGCGAAGTGATGCTGGTCAACGAGACAAATCGGCATTAACTAGAAACCAAAGCCACGAGTCGTGACAAATTCAACACAGCACGGTTAGCTACAACTTTCTGCCTAGCCCCTCCACTACGTCCATACACACACCCGTACATACACGGCCCCCCAGTTCCGCGACTGCAACCAGTTCAGCCGCCCAGCGACTCGCGAACTTACTGCAGTGCGATGCAGGAGGAGGAAACGCACGGCCCTGGGATGCGAGAGAGCCCGGCGCCCTGGG
>NW_009234277.1:12423-15381 GCF_000690835.1 Fulmarus glacialis | reverse complement strand
GGGGTGGGCCCAGCGACCCATCCTTTCTCCTCGGCCTCCTCACCTCTTCCTCAGCCCAGGTGAGGATCCAGCCCGCCCTTTGAATACATTTATGCGTTATTAGTATTTCTTTATTTACTTGTTCATAAGGATAAAAAAGGTAATATGGATTTATTCTAATTCTTATTTTTATTAACCTTTTCAGAAAAATAATAATTTGATAATACACAGAAATAATATACTGGACCCTCCACAGCAGAAAAGGATCCAGGTACAATAAACGCACGTTATCAACTGTGAGTGACTCACTGGAGACAACCTTTCCTTCTTAAAGAAGAAATCCGATAACATAAATTTGTGTTTGAACATCAAGAAAGAGCTCTCTCCGTTTCATTTTAAAATACCTTTCTACTTGTCGTATATCCCATGGCAAAGTGAACTATTGTTGCGCTCCATGGCAGGAAAACATTAACGGGTTTTAAATGCTATTACCACAGTAACACTCTCTAATTTGCTTCCTTTACATTTTAGACAGCTATGATTGTTCTATCAGCAAGGCAGATTTTATAGAAATAAAAAGGGATAAAAGAAAAATGGCGTGCCTTTCATCATTTTCTTTGTAGTGATCCTGACGTTACAGACAGCTATAATATATGTACAGAACAAACAACGGTTTAAGCATATCACCAATGTAATAACAGGGCACAATCACTACGGAATACTTTGTAAATGTTGAAGATGCTGAATTGACTAATGTCCAGCACTTCAAACCTGTAGTCAGGGCAGGCATTCTGCAAATAACCTGAAAATTGACTCTCTGCAGTAACAGTTCCCTGAAGAACTGAAGACATTTTTCAGAAAAGAGCTCCGCAACTGTAGAGAGGCTGAACGATATGAAATAATAAACATTTATTTGATAAGGCACAGTTTAAGATATTTGATACTGTTTGTGCTGCATTTTAGGAAGTCCTAGACCTAGACAGTTGGAGCTTAACTAAAGCGATTGCTTATTGCACGTTTAGTGTATGTCAGTGCGCTGCATTAGCCATCACATTTTTTGTTTTTGTGATTTTTGTGGTGGAGGGGTTCAATATTTTGAGAATTCAAATGGGAAGCATTTATGTTTCTAAATTCTCGGGAACTGTTGCTGCCCGACAGAGGCAGTCCCAGCTGAGCCTTCCCGGAGGAGACAAAATGCTTCAAGCGACACTGCTGCCCTCGTGGTCCTGGGGAGCAGAGAGCGATGGGGATGCGACCTGCAGGCACCGAGCCTGTGCCCTGCTGCAGGCACCTCAGGGCAGGGACAGGTCGTCTTCATAGAGCCATAGACTCATGGAATGGTTTGGGTTGGAAGGGACCTTCAAAGGTCACCTAGTCCAACCCCCCTGCCGTGGGCAGGGACATCTTTCACTAGATCAGGTTGCTCAAAGCCCCGTCCAACCTGACCTTGAACACTTCCAGGGATGGGGCATCCACAACTTCTCTGGGCAACCTGTGCCAGTGTCTCACCACCCTCACCGTAAATTTCTTCCTTATGTCCAATCTAACCTACCCATTTTGGTTTAAAACTGTTGCCCTTTATCCTGTCACTACAGGTCTTGGTAAAAAGTCTCTCTCTGACTTTCTTACAAGCCCCCTTTATATATTGAAAGGCTCCATGAAGGTCTCCCTGGAGCCGTCTCTTCTCCAGGCTGAACAACCCTAACTCTCTCGGCCTTTCTCCATAGAAGAGGTGTTCCAGCCCTCTGGCCATTTTCGTGGCCTCCTCTGGACCCGCTCCAACAGGTCCAGGTCTTTCTTGTGCTGGGGACCCCAGAGCTGGACGCAGCACTGCAGGGGGGGTCTCACCGGAGCAGAGCAGAGGGGCAGAATCGCCTCCCTCGACCTGCTGGCCATGCTGCTGGTGATGCAGCCCAGGTTGCTGCGAGCGCACATTGCCGGCTCACGTCCGTTATCTTCAGCGTCCTGGTGCACAGAGCACGCCCTGGGCTCCCTCAGCCATCAGACAACATGCCCCAGGCTTGGGGTGTGAACTCTTGTGGGCTTCCAGGAAGGTTGGAGGAGGGTTGACACAGCTATGTGCAATACTTACACTTTCTCCCTTTCTTTTCCTCCAATTTTGCGCAGTCATTGGAAGTGGGCTCTGTCAGACTCTTGTGGGAGTGCAGTGTGGCAGGGGCTGCTCCTCACCTGGGGTGGGAGGATCGCCCACAGCCCCTCCAGGTCTGGCGGCCGCAGCTCCTACTGCAGGGACCGCTCCTGCTGCCATCCTCCCGCCAGCCTGCTGTGAACGACAGCCGGGGCTGCCTGTCCCCAGAGACACAAGCAGGGCGGCGAGTCTGGGTCTTGGCCCGCACCCAGCACCATTCTGTGGCTCCAGAGCCCGCAGAGATGCCGCGCTGACCGGGGCCGGCGGCTGGAGCAGCCCCTCTGCCAGGCACCGCTCCAGCCACGTGCACCCCAACGGGTGTCCGTGGCTCTGCTGCTGCTGCTCGGGTCAGTAACTCGCTTGCAAGGCAAGAGCAACGTAGAACTATTTGCTTGCGTTGATCGCTCTTTCAGAGGCAATCAGAATCAATTTGGCAAATATCACTGTGAAGAATGGTATCTGTATCTTTAACGTTTCAGCATTTGGAGAAATAAGGTGTAATAGACACTTCCCAAGTGGCCAGATCAGATGCAGTCATTCTAGTTACAATTCATGATTATTTTTTCACACTTACATCCCTACTATGAAATACGGACTTCTGGGCCGTTAGGACACTCAGGCCTGGACATGCACATGGATCAAACAGTCGCTGTCATGAAATAGGTTTATTTCTCGGTGGTCAGAACAGTGCCCTGCACTCTGCCTCCTTTCACCTGGGAGGGCAATTCCTGACTCTGCGTTGGCTTCAAATTTTGCCAAGTGTTTATCTGGAAACATGAGGCAGTGGTGTGAAGAGCTCTGGTTAAGCCACGGTTTCTGCTGAAAGCCCT
>NW_009234277.1:572-12410 GCF_000690835.1 Fulmarus glacialis | reverse complement strand
AGGGAACAGGTTAAGCACGGGGTTCATGTTAACGGGGCAGGGCTCATTTTCCCTGGACAGTCTGAGCCTGTCAGCCTTTTCCATAGGAGCTGGAGCTAGGAGAGTGCAGCAACCAGCAGGTGACTCATCTGCCAATGTTAGTTTGCAACTAGATCTATGGAAAATAAGCACCAAGGAAATTTGAAACTACAAGTTTTGTTTCCCAGATGTCAACTTTCTTCCACATACAGCTGCTGATGCTGGATTTATAAACACCGTACGTGTTGCAGAAAAGATAGCTGAGGAACCTGCATGACACAACTCCAAACAGCGAACAGACAAAGAGCAGGACAAGTGCAGGTGACAGAAAGGACAGGCATAAGCAAACCGTAAGGCTATCAGGTGGCCCCAGACCCCTGCCACAAGAAGTGACGCAGGAAAACAGCACCGCATCAAGCAGCTGGGAGAAAGGTCGCTGCCCGTTGCAGGCAGCGAGGCACCGCGGCCAGCCCCGGGCCCCTGGCCACACTCAGGAGCCCAACACAGCCCCGGCTGCGCTGCGACCGCTGGAGCACCGGCCGGGACGGTGAGCCAAGGCTTCAGGTACCCCTGGGGCAGTCACGCTGTGCGTCCTCCCCAGAGAACGACAAAAACCCCAGCTGGCCTCCTCTCCTTCTCCACCTCTCCTCGCTTGCACCCCGGCACGCAGTGGAAACGCAGCCCCTGCGCCCAGGGGCCTCGCAGAGGGCTGGTGCACCAGCACCCCGCTCCCCCATCCCCAGGCCTCCTTGCAGTCAGATTTGTCACATACATTTCAGTTTAGCTCTAGCAAACGTGGTCATCAGCACTAGAAACTGATGTCCTAATGTGATCGCAAAAGAAACAAAGCTTTGCCCACAGCAGCTTTATTTGTAAAACCGAAATCCAGAGAGAGGTGCGTATTTCAAACAGCTTCAAAATTCAGCTGGTCGTGTCCAAGACAGATTTCCATATACCTACTTATAGATACAGACTATGTATAGCATATGTATATATAGTTTCTGCTGATAGCATATTCACACACAAATGACAGAGAAGCACAGTTGGTTCTATATACAAAAGCGTAAATGATGACAGAAGAGATGGAACATACTTATTTAAGCCAAGCTGTGTAGCAGAGAAACATACTGAATTTTTGTCATGTGGGTGGCTTACGTTTTGTTTGCCTTTGGCCCCTAAGATGTTCAAAGAAACACTGATAAAATCCATGCACGCAGAGGAAAACGTCCTTTTCATCACTGTTGCTCGCTATCTTGATTAAACATAGAGAGAAACGACTTGCTAACACGGCTTAAACTGGAGTGATCTCTGCAGTTACTCCATGTACTCGTTTTATCTCTACCAAGGCAGGCAGCAGTTCAACCTGGATGTCTGGCAGCCAGGTCTCGGACGCCTCCAGTGCTGCCCTGCCAGACGGGCTGTGAGGAGCAGACGGGCACCCAGCGAGCGGTGCTGGGGCTGCCCCGCACGCCCCCAGCCTCTGTGACCCTGACGTCAAACACCAAAGTGCTGAGGAGAGAGACGTGGAGGAGACCGAACAAAGCCCGTCTCCCGCTCAGCCCTTTCCTGCAAGCGCAACAGTATTCATGGCCACGGGGACCAGCCCCTGCCCTCACCCCGAGGGTCTGCGCTGGTGCCCAGCCCTCGTTCATGGCCCCAACCCGGGGGTCCCCACGATGCCCACGGCCCCCTTCTGCACATGCTGCAGCAGCCTGCACGGCCCTGGGTGCACAGGGGCAGTTTGTAGCCGAGCTGTGAAAAGGCAGCTAACGGGAAAGAAAAAACAAACAGCTTCAATCAAAGTCTGAGCTTCTCCTATTCCCAACTGCTCAGTTAAAAACATACCGCCTGTGCCTGTAGCATCTTGATGTTCCTCAAGAAAAAAAATCATCCAGAGGCCTTGCTAGGATGGAGGCATTTGCTTTAAAATGCTCTTTTCTTTTCTCCAGTGACACAGTGCACAGTATTTCACACCAAGAGCCAAGCTAGCCATTCCTCCCAGGGAGTATTGATGTCTAAGCAGCACGTTGAGCTGAGGTGAACCAGTCACCGCAGCTTCAAGGATCAGTGGAGCACTCTGCCTCCGGTTAATAAGCCAGTAGATCCGCCAATTATATCCTTGATCTGTCCTGACTTCAAAGGGAAGCTGCGGTCTAGAAGCAGAGCAGGCAATTGAAAGAAGGAGTTGTACTTGTGACAAGGGAAAGCAGCCTGATGCATCAAATACATAGGATCTTAACCCACTTCTTTTTATTAGTCGGCCCCATCTATAACCTGCCGAAACATATGCACAAGCACAGTTTGTCCCTTAGCTCTGAAGAGTGTATGTAAAATTCTGCTTGAAGAACAAGGAACAGCAATATACAGAAATTTAATTTGGGGCTGGCTTGTGCCCTTGCTGCAAATTATTTTAGAGGTGATAAAGAGATGAATGAGACAGAATAGAATAGCTGGCAGAATAGTTCAGCTGGAAGGGACCTAAACTGATTATCTAGCCCAACTGCCTGAACATTTCAGGGCTGACCAAAGTTGAAGCATGTTATAAAGGGCATTGTCCAAATGCCTCTTAAACACTGACAGGCTTGGGGCATCAACCACCTCCCCAAGAAGCCTGTTCCAGGGTTTGACCACCCTCTTGGTAAAGAAATGCTTCCTCATGTCCAGTCTGAACCTCCCCTGGCGCAGCTTTGAGCCATTCCCAGGCATCCTGTCCCTGGATCCCAGGGAGAAGAGATCAGCACCTCCCTGTCCACGTCCTCAGGAAGCTGCAGAGAGCCATGAGGTCGCCCCTCAGCCTCCTTTTCTCTAAACTAGAGAAGCCCGAAGTCCTCAGCCGCTCCTGAAGGACATGCCCTCCAGCCCTGTCACCAGCTTTGTTGCCCTCCTCTGGACATATTCAAGTACCTTAACATCCTTTTTAAATTTTAAACACAAAGTTACATGTTATAGTTGGGAAAATCTAACAGCTTACTGTTCCCAAAGGCTAAACCCATTTCTCCTCCTTCGCCTCCATCATGCTCCTGGTTTCCCCCGCCCCGTGTGCTTTGCTGAGCCTGCTCAACTCACAAACCTGGCAGAGAACTACTAACTTCCTTCTGGGTTCACAAGCTGCATTGGCTCCACTGAACATGAGAGCTTACACAAAAAGAGATAGATGACCATGTTGTCTGCAGCAGGATGATCATCTGATCTCAGCAATCGGAACTGATGGGTTAAGCGCAGCTGCAACATGCAAAGTCACCTTCTCAGCAAGACAAGCAGGCAAAACTCGTAACGTTCAGTTACAAAATATATCAAACACCAAACTGCATTCTCTCTGCTGCAAACACTAATAATATTTAGTGGACGTTAAATCATGCAAGCATTGTACAGTGCAATTTACTCACAGCAGAAGGAAAACATACTCGTGATATGCATTTCACCACTGAAGCTCATTTATCATTACTTATCAGCCTAAGAACTAAAAGATTTTGTATTGTTATCTAGCAGAAGGAAAGGGTTTATACCAGAAATTTAGATTCTGGGCAAAAATTCTGGCACTCCTTCCCTCCCTGAGTTCTACTCTAAGGAAATTAATAAGCAGCACTGTCTAACTAGATCATCAGAAGTGGAAATGGTTGGCTTAAAGTGGCTCAGACAATTATGGGAATGAAAGTCAAGAACAGAATCAAGAGCAACCCAAGCCAATTGGTCATGAGTAATCTCTAAGCATCCATAGGCAGCCAACCAAACCTGAACAAAGTAGCCACCAGTTAGAAAACTAATGTATTTCTTCATCAAAAAGGTAAGCTTGCTAGTGACCAACTGAAATGCTATGAGAATTTTTTTAGAAACAATTATGAGATTCCTAAATCGGAGGGGGTGGGGGGAAGTCTTTTATCCTACATAAGAATAACTGTACTGTGTTTTAGTGTTTTTACCATGTTTTTAGTCTGTTTTAGTGTTCAACCACCTGCACAGTAAAAATTTTTTTTTCAAATGTTCAGATGGAATTGTCTCTTGCCTTGTCACTGGGCACCACTGAGAAGAGTCTATGTTCATCTTCTTTACACCCTTCCCACACAGGCAGGAACTTTTCATATTTATGTAAGATTCATCATTACAGCATCTGGTCCTACTGGCTGAAAAAAAAGCTATTGTTTATCACAAAAGAGAAAGTAGATTACCTATATGGTTGAACAAGTTATTGTACGTGGCTGACCAAAGTTGCTTTGGTGGATGCAATTAGCAGATGAAGGCATCCAGCTAAAACCAGGAAGATGAACTGGGCCCGCACCGCCACCCAACATTTCACTAAAAGAGCAGATCTGGCAACACTGACAACCGTATTTTACTCCATTGTGCAAGTCAATTCTGCAGGTTAAGATTTTATCAAGAAGAGTTAAAACAAGACACAAGATATCATACCCAAGAAATACCACCTTTTTTTCTGAGCATGAACCCACATATTTAGATGTTATCCTTGTATCATTTTACTAATCCATGTTTCCTCAACACAAGAATAAATTCCCGTAACAGTGCGTTGAATCGACATTTGGGTTATGTCCAAAACCCCACTCTCAAAGTTAGAGCCGACTGTGGTTGCATTGCGGGGGTGGATAGGAATAAATTCTGCTTTCAGCAATACTGGGGTGGGGGGAAATCTTACTACACTGTCTCAAAAAATTAAGTTATTTTTTCTTAACTGGTACACTTCCGGGAAGACTGCATTAAGGATACCTAAATTATTCTGACATGCCATTTATTAGACTCAATTTTATTTCTACACAATTTGACACAAAATAAGTCATTTTTATAATACAGTTTGTCATGAAAACTGCTTAGTAATATTACTTGGAAAAATTCAGCAGTTGTCTGCCTTTCAGCAGTTACAAAAGAAGAGGTGCCATTATTGTATAATGGTATACTTTCATAGAGGTAGGGGATTACAGAAGAAACAAAACTCCATAGGAAAAAAAGCATCACGCTGTTCCTTATCAAAGCTACAAAAACAAAGCAAGCGAGGAAAACAAGTTCTGCTTTGTTGAAGGTACAACATTGATGTTTGAAGCCAAGAAGAGAAAAATCCAGAATTTCATGTAAGACAGTTACCAGGTAAGTTTTAAAATGAAAAATCAATTTTATGTTTAACACTATTCAGGTATCATATGATAGAAGAGGACAATACATACTCAGAACTGGAATATGAGTTATATCTTACCCTTACTGGTAATATTACTTAAGTACACTACTATGCTATTCATTCAGTAATTTACAACTGTTAATAAAGCCCCATAAAATCTTTTTGTTAGGTTTGTTTTATAGCTAGGATCATAAAGGCAGAATGGTTAACAGCCTGAATTCTAGAAACATACAGAGTCCCTAAAAATCAGGCCTCTCAAAATCAGGCCATTAGGTTTTTTGTGCCTACACCACAAAGGAGCAAGTTTCAAATTCAGGGAAAAAGCTCCAAGTTTCCATTTCTTAGTTCTTAACCAGAATGGAAGACCCTTTCTTGTCTATTTTTGTCAGCCATATCTAGACAACTTTCCTCAGGCGTAAGTCGGACTAAACTCCTACAACTCACTACCTGTTCCAACACATATGCTGTGTCCTTACAAGTACTGATAAAAACAATTTGTATGGTCGTGAAAAGAGAGGGCGCTGACAGAGATTAAAAATAATCAAGCAAAAAAAATTAACAAACAGGAGGGAGAAAGTGGGTTCAGATGCAGTACCACTTAAGAAAAACAACACAGCATGTCAAAGAGTGCCATAAGCTGCTTTAGCACATGACAGTCAGTGTCTTCCAAACAAGCAAAAGGCTAACTGAAAGCAGCATCTATTTAAAATAGTAAATACGCCATTACATAATTAACCAACAGCCAAAAGCTTTACTCATTAGTTGTACAGTTTATTTAGACAAGACAAAAGCTTGCACAGTTTTGTAAATGTATACAGAAATGAAAACATCTTAAATATATTAGGTTTTTTTCCCCGTATATTTAACTTTGTTGTTGGAAAAGTGACCTTTATTTTTTTTTTTTAGGATTCACGTTTCAGCAGTACATATGCTCCCATTACTGCCAGAAGAGCATACTGCAAAAGAAAATAGAGAAAAGACCAATTATAATTTCTCTTCATAGAAGCTCTGAAATTACAAATTGTTCAAAGTGTGCCCTCTCCAACATTACACCTTCTAGATGAGTACACAACTCTAGAGTTGTGCTCCTACAGAATTACAAGAATATTTTAATGTGATCATATTCATTATAAATAGGCATCACAACTGTATACACTTAACTTACGACATTCCTACAAATTAAATATTTTCAAATGATTACAAATACTAAGTTCTACTGGATAACAGACAACTAAAATAAGCAAGAAAACACAGCTCATTTTACATTAGGTACCGAACCACAGAAACAAACCTATTAACATGTATTCTTATATGCAAGATTCTTACTACCTTTACTTGCTATTTTATAGTTTTGAATTCAAGTATGCAAAATGCCTGTATACATACCTTAAATTTTGGATAGTCATTCATTATTATAGTTACCATACCAACATAAGGCAAAAATCTGTAATTGACAAAACAGATGAATGTAAGATCAACCCTCAAATATTACATGGAAACGTTTCAATGTTACTCAGTCTTGAATATTTTAGATAATGGATTTCAGAGAAAAAAAAAATTCAGATAGACAGCAAGAGCTTTAAAGACAATACGTACTTAATGAAAATTTGGGAGCAAGATCTCTTAGATTTCCCTCTCCTCCCATGCTTCATCTTGCTGCATATTATTCATAGCATCAAAAATACACATGGATCCCAGAAATGGCAAATAAATATCATCATAATGAGGGGTTCCCACAAAAGCCTGACATCCTACAACACAGGGGAATCAGCTCTTCAGGGTCTCCCGTTGTTCTGCAGCTACAAAAGCCATATAATCTAACACAGAAACGGTTTCAAACTAATATGGAAAGTATTTAAAATTAGCATTTAACCTAGTCTACCAGCATTAAAGTTTTAGGGGGGCACCTGTAGTGTTTCTTTTTATTTAACTTGAAGGCAGGGACAGAATCTAAAAAAATCAAGCAAATAAATATTCTTGCAGAAAAGTATTTTGAACTGTTATGCAAGTTAACCCTATATTTACAACAACTTATGGAACTCTTATATTAGGCAAGAAAACACACAAGTGTATAAGGCGATACAAGAAGTCGTACTTTCCACTGGGTTTGGCCCATGACATTAATCTTAGCCTACTGGACACAGCAGAACTCACATCAAGCTTCTCATGGCATCACTAAGACTCTCATAGTCCAAACAATACTTTGCCACAGGCTCTAAGCAAAAGCATTCCAAATAAGAACAGTGTAAAACAATCATTAACGCTTGTCACTAATGCATATCTGAATGCGAAATAATTTTTTTTTTCCTTAGATAAAAATTTAATCAAGTTATTTGAGAAAAATCTTAGAGATTTCATCTCAACTGGGGGAGGGAACAAAGTCAAAAGCTCAAACCTTGCAAAAAATTCCTGTGGAATGTGGAAATAACTTCCTAGTAATTTCTAGAAATTACAAGGATAAGTTGGTTAATTTTGTATCTATTGGTGAACTATTTGTTAAATAAATTTTTTTTTCAAAAAATTAATTTCCACTCTCCACATCAGTGAGAGGACTACAGAAAGCAACTTTTCCAGGTAAAACAAATTTTTTAATCACTATTTTATTTGAGAAATTAAAAAAATACCATACCAGATCTAGTTTGTACCAACAGCAGAAGCGATTTAAATTCTACATTTTCCATTTTAGTTACAAAGAACATAGACATTTTGCATTACTTACCCTCTTGCTCTTCCAACAACATCTTTCTTCTCTAACCAATTCTGACCTTCTTTGTACAAGCCTCTATCATCAACTTCATTATTATCACCTTTAGTCAGAAATTTGATGTTCCCATGTTCTCTAGAAGGCAACGAGGTGATAAACTAAATACCACTTAATTTAAAAACCTCAATTAACATCTACAAAGCACAATGAAGATGAAAAGTGCTACAAGATTAGATAACAATATTTACTTCCAGTCCTGCTTGTCCTGCTTATTTAACAAACACTGTTAAATCATTAACATTACAGACTTTACTGACAGAGTCAACAGATTTTAACAAGAAGTATTTTTTAAAACACTTCTAGATTGTCATTTGATGTAAGCAATTACACAGCGAACACGAAAGGGATATTGTCCATCCAGAGCAGGCATTAAACTTCCCCAACAAAAGCAGTATGTGCCTATGTGGGGAAAAAAAAAACCCAGCCCTCTGCATTTTCAACAGAACAGAAATTTAACTCTGAAATACTGAATAATACCCTACTAAGAGGTTTTTCTGGGTTTGTTTTTTTTTTTGGTTAGTTGTTTCTTTACAAATTGTGGAATAAGATCCTGTGAAGTCATCACACGTTAGAGAATGAAGTTAATTGAATTTTAATCACAAATTTCAGATGAGGTAGACCCTAAAAATCTTCCCTTAGGAAAGCAAGTGGTATAATAATACAATGCTTTAGGCAATTTTCCTCTAAGTTCTATACACTTGTTTAACTCCTAGTAATCATATTTATGTCAAAATAAGTATTTCCTTTTGACAGAAATAAATATTGAAGAGCCTCTAAAGTACTGCAAATCTGCATCAAATTCAGTATTTTGTCACTAACACTGCAACACAGTTTTAGGTCACTCATTAATTGTTAAACAATATAGTGAGTTCCAGGCAAAACCTCACTTAGTTTGATATTTATTAATGTGGTAAATAAAAAAATACACGTAACCAGTCTTCAAATAACATCATGTGGACAAAACATTATGTGGGGTTTTTAGGGGAGTGTATGGAGAAATCCGAGCAACAGAAAGGCTTCATTAGGTGGCACTCTTCCCCCCACAGATGAACACCTGCAACGCTGAGAGCGCCAGGCTGCTCCCTCGGACGTCCTGACCTCTCCTGGCCGTTAAGGAGGCTCGTTCCTTTCTGTAGGAATAGAGGTTTAAAACCCTGAACACGCCCAAATCATAACCTCTCCCTACCGTTTCAAATGAACAAAGTATCTTACGCTACGTTTTGAACGTGATATAATTTAACCACTGCTGTTAGAAAGCCTGCCATGTTTCGCTCCCTTTCAAGCATTAGGCGTATGTGCAGACAATGCATGCAAGACTTCCGTTCAACACTCCCATTTAAATAATTAAGTTTACAATCTTCAGAATGACTTTGCTCAAGAAGCTGCTAATTGCAAGTAATGATATCAAGAAACAAGGAGTTTTTATGAAGACAAATTAGGTATTAAAAAAAAAGAGGTAATTCTTCGATCTACATATTTGTTTCAAAAATGCATTGCAGAACAGGTATTACTCAAAAGATAAACACCTTCAGTTCATGGCCAGGACCTCCTGAGGAGCAAATATGCCAATGCCTGCCACCTCCAGGTTAGCTTTTCGCTGTGCAGAATTAGAAACAGAATTGCCTCTCTTTGAGAAGGAACTGTTTATCATACCAAGGATATGCAATAAAGGTAAAAACAAGTAATCTACCTGTTGCTTTTCAGCATGAATTGTTGTTGGCATTGTGACTAACAGACACAAAAAGAATAAGAATCTCTTCTTTCATTCTGAGTCAAATCTCTTTTCTGGAAAACTTCCTGATTCTGAATCTTCACCTTCTTTCAGAGATTTGCTTTTGGAAGTAGCTATTTCTCATAACCAAAATCCCAATTCTACAACAGTCAGTACAGAAGTGGACTCTGCTCCCATACATATTGCTACTGCTGGCAAAAATAACATGTATAGCTTGTGTTACTGGACTCCTCTTTGGCATAGGTTTATCTACTTCGAACCTGAGTGACTTCACTGGGGGACAGGAGGCAGGGTCTCAAGAAGTGCGCCACAGAATTGCGGACAAAAGCGGATCACATCCTAGAGATGAGTTTTATCTTACAGCATATCCTCACTTGCCTTTTTCATAAAATACTACCAAATTAAAATGTAAGTGAAAGCCACGGTGAAGTAAACTATATTTAGAAACAAGGAAAATGCCAAGTTGCATTACTTTTCATGTATTTTGATTACTCTGTGAACTATTGGAATGTCTCTGCCTTCAACTTTAAAAACAACTATTTCACCAGCTCTGATTGGGTCATCATGGAAATTTGTTAAGAACAACAGGTCTCCCCTGTGAAAAGCTGGTTCCATGCTGCCACTACAAATAAAAAGAAAGAGTTTATTAACATTATGGTAAATGAAAGAAGAACCATGAAAATAAAGAATATCTAATTCTTACAGATAAACTCATGATTTTAACTGAAATCTGTAGCTTTACCCATTCAGTAACACTACACAGACATTTAACACAACCCAAACCTCAGTAAGTCCCAAGCTGAGCCAGGCTATAGATGACTTTCTTACTCCCTCAGTGAAAGAAAGAAAGAAGCTGTATGGAAAAGTAACAGTATTGTAGCTATGAGGAAGGAACAAAACAAGCCATCCGGTTAAGAAAACCAATCCATTAGCGAAAAGCCAAAAATGTTTCACAGTACAACAGGAAGTACTTCTGTATAGAGAGAATTTAATTAACATGAGCACGAATTATGCTTACATCAGTGATTACTATTAATGATCACAAAACCCATGCCTTTTTTCAAAGCCAGCCATAGTTACCTTTTGGTAACAACCTTTAAGGCAGGATTCCAGATCCCATAACTAATAACATGAACAGACGATTCCCATTAAAATACTGTTATTGACTGCACACATTCCTTGCTGACACACATTCAGTTTCTGTAAGGCTGAATCTTCCATGAACATGTGTTTAACTTCAAGTATTTAATCAGCACTCAAGGGCCTGCAGGACTGGCTCTTTATATATCACGTACCTACTGCTTCTACAAACTTCAATCAAAACTAGACTGCAATTATGATAGCAGTGTTTGCTAAGTGTCCAAAAACAGAGTTAGAAGAAAATAAATGTTAGAGTACTTTTTTGAGTAGGTGAGATTTCAAACTCCGAATCTATCCAAGGGGGAAGGGGAGGAAGCAAAGGACAAAACAGTATTTGGACTTTAACAAAAAAGCCTTTACATTGACTTACCTGAGCACCACAACAATAGGGCTTTCACTTCCAGTAATGACGATCAGCCCTTTCCATATCATAAGGGCAGAAGACACTATCATAGCAAAATTTAAGACTTGATAATACAGCTATATGAAACAAGAAAATTGTTTTTAAAAGTTACTGTGTTGTATTTAGGAGCACAACATAGAATTTCAACCCATATGCAACACTGAATCACAATCCAGGCACGTGGACTTCTATGCTAAAATCGTATTCCAACAGAAGCCTCATGGAATAGATTGCTGTATCGGCAATCCAACCGCATAAACCATACTGCAGCATAACGTTTTAATCCATTGTGTGCCTCAATCCTGGCTTATTATGCCTGTGCAATAGTCCCATTTGTTAGTGCTAGAAGCTAGCAAACTCACTAGCAAAGACTTCTAAAATACAGGAAGCTATATGGCAAATGATCAAATCCATTTTGGTCGCACGTCCTTGACTCCTGCCTGAGCTCCTAAGTATTCAAAACACACATAAGAAATACTATAAGATCAGTAATAGCAGACTTTGTACTTTGCACAGTTATTTTTGTTTAAAAAGAGGAGCTGTGGGAGTAGAAAAGAGATGACAATGGATCATTTTCTGCTACTGTCAGGCAGAAATTTCTTATGTGGAAAATCTTTTCTTGATTTGATTAATTTTCTGCCCCAAAATTCTACTGCTTC
>NW_009234277.1:0-495 GCF_000690835.1 Fulmarus glacialis | reverse complement strand
CCTCCCCATGGCAATGTACGAAGATACTCTGGTGGAAGACAACCCTGCCCATCTCCATTTATTATGTGGCTCACTGATGTAAAATATGGAACCAGAAATTTCCATACCACCACTCCAGTTTAAAAACATATAAGCTAGCATTTTCAGGTATACGACCCACCTAACTTAGCATTGGTCAAGCTTCAAAACCTGCTCTGAAGTTTTTTGGTTTTTTTAATTATTGATAGATATTAAAAAAAACCACAACAAGGGAACTTTCACAGCTTGGAAGTCAGAAGGTTTCTCGTTACATTCTCCCTTCCAACCAGTTATCTGCATAATCACCCAGTACAGATAAAATAAAGATACCTATTCTGAACTACAAGAGCTCAAAAATACCCATGTGCTTCCTTCCACACGCTGTACCTCCAGAGCGAAACTGGTGACTGACAGGAATGTAAAAATACGGTTTCTCAGCTTTAAAGCCCAGACCCGAAAGCCCCTCCCGGGCAGCCG
>NW_009234276.1:0-2247 GCF_000690835.1 Fulmarus glacialis | reverse complement strand
GCAGAGGAATCTTGTTTCCCTCCACCAAACAAGCAGGCGCCCAGGGAAGCAGGCGAACCTGAGGGAAGCCTAAACCGTGATCTCACCTCCCCCAGAGTGTTTACAGCTGCTATTTGCGAGTAGCAAACCTTCCTATTGTATCCTCTAAATCAAGTAATGCTAATTGGACAAAACTGCAAAGATCTGCACGACAGTCACTGCATGAACTGCCATGTGCCTGAAACATTGAGTTTTACGCTGAAAAATACAGCAATTGCACTGAGTGACTTAGGCAGTCCAAGGCTGCAGGAGGAAGATATGTGTATATCCCTAAGGAAAGTTTTTTCTGGGTACCTCATGGTACACTCTAAAAGGAAAAAGAGACTCCACATTCTTATTCTTCAGGAGTGCTGTGGAGCATCAGTAATAAGTCATCTTTGGCAGGCATATGTTAACAGCGTCGAGGGAGGGGAGAACTTCCTCAGAGCAGAGAAATCATTCCAGCCTGATTTTGGTACTGCTCCAGCAAGTCTGAAATATCCACAAGGGCTCTGCTCTCATCCCTCCTCAGATCCATCCTGACCCTGTCTTGGGCAAGACATCCAATTTACACTTTTCTGTACCACTAGTTTGTAACACTTACTTGCTTTTACACAGCGTTTTGCAATTTTAAGGGTTTGGACACGTATTTGCCCAGCAAAAGGCTGCCTCAGTTACAGCAATTACCTTCCCTGCCCCGTTAGCGAAACAGGCCCTCATTACTGCCTGGATGATGTGCTGCAAGTGGGCCACACACAATATGTTTTTAACTAGGGCTGCAGCTTTGAATGGATGGTAATCGTGCTTTGATTTTCTTTCATTTATTTTTAGTGCTTATTAACCAGCTAAATAGCAAGGAAGAAAACCACCATGCACAAAGGGTAAAGGCATCTGGATGGAGGCAGCCTTGCAAATCACTTTGAAAGAAGCCAAAGCCATTGCTAAATACCAGTCCAAAAGCTGGGGGAATGCCGCGGCAGCAGGAGGGGAGGTGGGCAGGAGCAGGGTGGCGAGCCCGGCAGCCCCATCACCCGGCCTCGCGCGACACCTTGCAGCCCAGGATGCAGAAGACCTGCCTGCCATAGCCGAGCACCCAGCCAGTGTCAGGATTTTGTGCTGATTTGGGGCTAACTCTGGACTGCCGGTTGCCCCGTGGCACGAGCCTGGCACTCAGCCCAGGACCCCAGACATGCGGGCACGGCCAGTGACCAGGTGAAGGCAGGACGGCAGAGGACCACCTACAGCACCAGGGGCATGGGGGGCATCAGCTCCCCTGGGGGAGGCAACCCAGGCCGCTCGGCCGTCCCCGGCCGGGCACAGAGGGGTGGTCAGGCTGGGGTCCTGGGTGCAGGAGCCCACCAGCCTGGCACTCAGCCCAGGACCCCAGACATGCGGGCACGGCCAGTGACCAGGTGAAGGCAGGACGGCAGAGGACCACCTACAGCACCAGGGGCATGGGGGGCATCAGCTCCCCTGGGGGAGGCAACCCAGGCCGCTCGGCCGTCCCCGGCCGGGCACAGAGGGGTGGTCAGGCTGGGGTCCTGGGTGCAGGAGCCCCCCAGCACCCGAGGATGCACGGCCCTCCACCCCGGATCGGAACAGTTCGGTCTGCAAAGCCCACAGCCGGCCAGGCCCTGCCATGTTCACACGGCTCCAATTACAAAAGTTGTCAAAGCTAAAAAAATAAAATAATAAAAACCTATCTTAAGGTTGCCCAGAGGCTGTAATGAGCATGCTGGCTATCTCTGCAGACTCTTCGTGCTTCTCCGCAGTTCACTGCTAGGACGAGCATTTGCTGTAACAGCCGGGGGACCTGCGATGGCGACCACATAAATCACAGAGAAGTGATCCGAGACTGCAGCAGATCAAAACCATTGGCTGACAAAATCTGCACTGAAATCAGACGTGTTTATTGGTTCAGTTCACCATGGTAATTAATTACCTAACACTTATCTAATTAACCAGAGCTTTCATCTACCATTCCCAGAGGCCAATGGCGAATGCCAGATTCTGCCCCTCCAGCCGCTGCCTAAAATATCTTCCTGGGCAGCATCTCACATCGTGTCACGACAGGCAGTAGGACCAGTATCTCCAGTCTTCTCCCGCTCCTGAAGCACAGGACGCTTGTGCACATCTGTCTCAAAAGGCAGCTCGTTGCTGACGAGACGAACCTGAGAAGCACCGAGGCAGAGACCGAGCGCCCGCAGCCTCGCTCGGCGTCGTGCAGTT
>NW_009234275.1:0-13462 GCF_000690835.1 Fulmarus glacialis | reverse complement strand
TAACTCTATCCCAGCCAAAACCGGGACAGAAAAGCATCAGTAGCTAGAAACACCTGGGGTTTTCTTCTGTATACTTGCTACAAATATACTATTTGTCAAGTCTTACATTTTAGCATGATAATTGGTTCATTTTGCTTTTACTTATGGTCTCGCCATTCTTCAAAGCAGTATCCAAGCACCTGACAGGCCACAGAGATGGTATTCACACAGGGGTGGCAGCCCCAAACAGGGTGACTGGTTCACCTCTGCAGTGCGCAGGGTGCCAGGAGAAGCTCAGGGTACTCTGGACAAGGCAGAGCCCTTTCAGAGCTAACAACAGAGAAGACTGTCAGATGGGAATGACCTTTCCCATGGGACATTTGCTGACCAGTGCACCCTTCACGTTGGTAAGAATTTTAGGAAAAACCCTATAGATCTCCTTTAAATTTTAACAGACATTAAATCCTGATTTACGCTGTTTATCCCCAACTACTCAAAGTCATTAGAAGTATGATAAAGTGCCTGGGTGAGTAGCTTAAAATCATGGCATTTTCAAAATAGTCCTTTTTTTCTTGCCTTTTTTATGTTTGCTGTCTGAATTTTGAGACTTGGGACATATAGTTGAAACTTTTTCCCTGCAAGAGCTTTCTTTAATGTCATGTAATCATGTGGATACAAGTTTTGAGTTGGTGCATTTAAGGATATGCCATTAAAATAGAAGTAGTGAGGAGGGGTTTTTTCTTTGTTTTGAAAGCTTTTAGCAGATTCTGAGTGATAAATCTTCTCCCTGCTCCAAATCCTACCCCTGAATGAATGCCTACCTAAAATTAGTGTTGTTCAATGGTGTCATGAAACATTGTGAGAGTCCTGTGGACTCCTAATCCTTCCTTTTGATGGGAGTTCTTATATACAGTTTAAACATAAGGAATACCAAAAACACCTATGTTTCCACCTCTAAATTGCTGGTTTTTTCTTTATGCCAAGTGTTGCTTTTTGTAATATGTAATAAAAGATAAATTCTTCCTATATTCTCTCATGAAGTTTTTATTTTCTGTTCTTTCTTGTCACTTTCCTTAATTGAAATTAAAGAAGCTATAGCCTACAAGAGCATGATTTGTTCCTTGTGCATGAAAACATAATGTCCTTCTAGGTTATCTCAGTGGGGTGCACTGTGACTGCAATGCACCAAAAATTCTCTGAAATTAAAAGCAAATAAACAGACTGGGTTTATGTTAAACAAAACAATGGAAAATTCCTATTAATATAAGAGAGCGACCTTGCAGAAAAGATATGTTCCCTGTTCTTTGCCAAACTCCCCACTTTCTTTTCTGCTCAGCAAGAAAAGTAGCACTGTGCTGCGTTTTCCTGATTGGTGACCATGTTATCATAATGATTCTTTCGTTCCTACCATCATAAAATGTTACAAACAAGTAACTTAGAAAATTGGTAATATTACAACTGCTCCTTGCAGTTGCCCTCACATCAGGATGTATCACTATTAGCCACATAACTCAGCCCCAGTGTTATAGTGGAATAGCACTAGCCTGAAATTATTACAAAAGTTTTCACGGTAAAAGGGACATTTTCATCTCCCACAGCTGAAATCAGTGTGATCACTGACTGTGACCAACAAAATAATCATTTCGACTTCAGCTGTAAGCCTTTGGTAACAGTAACAGGCAAGTCTATTCTATTTGCCTTTAAAGTGCCAGCACAGCCATCAGTGCCCTTTTTGTACAAATACAGAACAAAAATTATTATCCTTTCCTCTAAGTTCCCTGTTCTAAGTATAGGTATTACTTAGTGATAACAAATGTCAGGTTCGCTTCCTATGTGCTTTGCATGACACTCTCTAAAATATATAACAATGCACCAGTGACAGCAAACCACACCTGTCTGCAAAAGGAAGTACCTAAGGTAGGAAATTAAACACCTCCAGATTTTCTTTGAATCCCTACCAGCCCACCTGTGATTATTTCTGCAAGTTGAAAAAGAATGAAGACAAAATGTTTCATTAAAGCAGGAAAATTACCCCAAAATAAGTTTAGATGACCAGAGGGGTTCAGAACTTCCATGCCATTTCTTTAGGAGCTTGCTGGGTAAGCAAAACTTTTTTTTTTTTTAACAATGAAAGTGTGGCCTTTATGGAAGTTCTCTACCTTTATAGAATGGTCCAATGGCTTGAAAAAGTCCCCAAAAGCCTCAGATTTGGAACATATTTTGCAGACTAGGCCAGGTCAAATCCTGTTGCATTTTTGAAGGAATTGCAATGGTAATGGTACAGGTAAGGGAATTCAGCATGAGGGCAGAAATATTTCATGCAACTGCTCATATCATCATCTAGAGCATTCTTCTAGCTAACTGTTCTTGTGCAGCTAATCCAGTGCCTCAGAAAGCTTTCATGCACGTGGATGTATAAAGGGAAGGTTTCTTATCTCTATACTTTGCAATTAGCTCCCTCTTTCCTAAAGTCTCCTGCCTTAGTAAGTTCACACCCTTACAAAACTGAGTTAAAAATAGAAATAAGATACAGAAATGCTTGATGAAATGCCAGGATTTAATCCGTGCTCACAGTATTTCTCACGATAGGTTATCTCTCTGTTCCTCCCTGTGACACCTGGTTGCGGCTGTGGCTAATACTTGAGCTACTGTGCAACATGACAAAGGAATGCAGGACCCAACACTCCCAAGGTGCCATAACAACAAAAATGCAGTCCATAAACACTTACATTCTTGTGTAAAAGTTCCTTATCAACACAAATACTCATAAATATAGTGTGGAAGGTGCTTTGTCTACAGGCAAGGACTGCAGAGAACAAGTCCCCAAAGCTGAGCACCAGGGAAATGATAACCAAGTCCTTCTGCAAATCTTACTGTGACTGTATGAATTTCTTTTAGCAGTTACATCACCTCTGGGTGATGTTTGAATGCAGTGCTTGTCTTACTAGAATAATTTCCATTTCTACATACTGAGAAGTCAATTTTAATTAACCCTGGACATACAGATAAACCTGCTCAAAATGAAGTCGTTCCCCAGGTTTGACAGTCCGCTTCCCTGAAGAGTGATTGCACTGTTTGGTGAGAGGCAGAAGCCTGCTGTATATAGGGGAAGTGCACCAAATATTGCATTACAATAATTAAACAGGTTTAAAGAGCCCAGTATTCTAATTTCTAAGTTTCTGTTGCAAGGTAGCTAAGAGCTTATGTTAGATACTTAAACATGAATTAGCATGCCTGAAACAAAAGAAGACATCTGTGCTAGTAAACAAAATGAGTCTGGAGACAAAACCATACAGTGAGCCTCATGTCCACATGGAGAACTTCTCTTCCAGTCCAAAACAGGGTCTTAGCCATTGGGATGTGATGGGACGGCCTGTGACGTTCCCTGGACTATACCCAAATGCTTTTTGGGAAAACGTTAGATGTGTCACCATAGGACTGTGTCCAGTCCTTCTAGAGTTTACTAACATAGACGCAGTTTATGTATCTAACTTCAGGAAGCCATATTTTTAATTGAATCTGTTGATAGTGTTTCTACAGAGCCACAGTACATTTCAGGGTTTTGCTATTTTAAGGTGTTTTATGCTGAGAAGTGTGTGTCCAAGACTATTCTATGGCCATCAGTACTTCCAGCCTATGCCCATAAACCCAAACTCTCTTATCCTGCAAAACGCAACATCCCCATACAAATTTCTCATTTGGAATGACCTGTGCTAACTCTGAAATTGTGCCCAGGAATTGCCAAATGCTACTTGGCCTGGGTCAAATCTTGCCAAAAAACATTCTAAGAATTTAACAATAGAGAGGATCTAGTTCCCATACCCAGGAATATACTCTGGTACGGCTTAATCTATGAATACAGATGTAGCCAGAGAGGCTGCTTTTATCCATACGTACATGCCAGTACTACCTACAGGTAGTCAAACACTACACGAGGCAGGCCTTCCTTCAGTGACCTTGGTCCCTATGTTCAATTTCTACAGAACAACTCCGTTCAAGAATTAATTATATTTAAAAAAAAATCAGAGAACATAATCTTCTTCTATACATGGAACTTTCTCTACCCAGGACTTTGTATTAGCAACAGCAAAATGGCATAATTTGTCTTTTTTAAAGCTAAATATTTGCTTGGACATTAAAAAAATAGATGGTGTACATGACATCTATCACAATAAAATATTTTGAATACACTAATGTATAACAAGAACATCTTTAAGATTTGGAGGCTGAAAATCAAAGTCTAATGAAATCCATGGGAAGATTGCTACATACTTCAGTAAATGCAGGCGCTAGCTCGCAGTTCCAGCAATGTTAAATTTCCAGTAACGCTATTAGCTAAGTGGGAATTCCTCCAGATTTGCAGAAATGTGTCTGAGAGCCAAATTCAGTCCAAAGTATTTTTTTAAAATATTAGTATAATCATGCCAAAATACCTGGCATGAAAAGAATCAAGATACAGGAATTTCCTACCATGATTATTGACATTTGTTTAAAATATTATATATACCCTGAGTACAAGAGCAATATACATGGTCTCTGGTTTTGGCATATCCAACTTTGTCTTGAGTTTCTTAATAATTTTAATACTAAAAATGCACAATTTTTAGGCCAAGCCTTTTACATACACCATATCGTATCAGCCAAGAGGAAAATAAATAAAGATATTAATAACAGAATCTGACTGGCACATTTAGAAATTTTCTGTAATAAACATTGTGGACTGAGAAAGGGTCCTGAAAGAGTAATTGGATCATCTGCTCCAGTAGAGTAAAAGAGGTGACTATTTACAAAATTAAGAGACAAAACTGTATTGCACAGTTGCAGCATTGTAAAGGTCATCCCTATAATCTACCATAAACCAGATTACAATATACTACAGACTATTATTCCAAAACCTGTGTAACCGCTAAGGGGGTAGTAATCAGTAGTCCACTTTCAAAATAAGAGGATGTATTGAGTAAAACTTTGAAGCAGCCTTTCCCGGCTCTAGCTCTCTTCAAGGGACAGAATATGCTTCCTAGGTGTGCAGACTTCATAAAGCTGAAGAATTTTATTGCAGGACAGAGCTCTAATCCAAAAAGAATTTGACAAATTGGAGAAGTGCTCTCAAAACACAGGTTCAAGTGCAGAATATTACTTTTCAGGAGTAATAATCATTTGCAAAAATACAGGTATGGGAATAACTGAGTACATACTCTTTCAAAAAAAGGTTTAGCACTGAAGCCAATATTAAGATGAAAAATCAGAAGTGCCATGCTAGTGGAGGAAAGCCATAGTGGCACATATAAACAGAAATATGCCTGTAAAGACATAAGGAAGTAATATTTCTGTTCTGCTCTGCTTTGGTAAGACTCTGTTTTGGACAACTGTATCTAATTCGGGTGCCAGCATTACAGTAAAAGCATAACAAAAGCATACAGTATAAAAGCTAGCCACTACAGTTGCTCCACTGAGATGCCTTTTTGAGTGTGATATTTAATTATTTTTATGACCTTAATTTCAGGGATGTTTGCACGGAAGCTGAAGAGGATGTGAAGAACACTCACTGCATCAGTAATATCTTCTTCTGGCCACTGCTTTTTATGAGTGAGATAAATTGTATAAACATATAACACTGCTCCCTGTCTTAAGTAGTTCTCCAGATTTGAACTGAGTAGCCAATGTACTGCCTTCTACAGGATAAGGCTAGAGCTAAAAATGAAGCAGACCCCAAAATTGCTTTCATTAGCCCAAAACCCGCAAATCCTCAAAAAACTTCTGTTAGAAAAGTCAATATTAACTAGGTTACAAGTTCTTCTCTTCTGCTGAACTCACTGTTCACCTTAATGTTTTTTCATCGGTATTTATATTAAGAATAGCAATAAATAAAGAAATAATGCAGTTCCTTTGAATCCTATTTCTGACATGAGAGAGATTTATCATTCTGCTTGCAAAATGAGGAGGTTTCTGATGGTTTTTTCTTTGTTCAGGGCTCTGAAGCACTCTTGATCCCTGGGGCAGTGATAAGAGACATTCTTACTTTTTGTTGTGTAGACCTCCAACAGCTTGCAGAGAGAGGCAGTTACAATGAAAAGCATGAGTCAGCACACGGAGCATCTCTCTGCATTGTATCTCGAACGAGCCATTTCAGTTCTCCATGCTGCAGTGTATCTATTTGTAAAAAGGACAGACCCATACTGTGTTGTTATACAGGCACAAATATTTGTGGCTTCAAACCTTCAGTAATGTCATAAATTTCACTCAACAACAGCCAAGTATTTCAATAAAGGCCAACTTAAGTACTGAAAAGGAAACACACAGTCACTGTGTGTTTGACCATGTAAATACAGAGGAGTATTAAGTTCTCTTCACGTGAAGAGGAAGATTATTTCCCTCAGCTGCTCTCTCTCTCTCAGGCATTTATAGATGCTTTTTTCAGGGTTTTGTCCAGTAATAGCACGAAAGTGTAAATAAAGTTCAGCACACATCTTCTCTGCTGTGCGGCTGAATATTGCATACAATGGAATCAGCGACCTCTGTAATGACAGACTGCAACAGAATGAAATACGGTTCCATGTATATTCCTTTTCCCTTTCTCTCTTCCTTGGTATTTAAATCAACGCACTAAAAGGACAGATTATCCCTGCACTGTAGTACTTTTGCTAATACATTAGCAGCTATAAACTCACAATAGTAATTCTTTTCTCTCCATATCTCTTCTACAGGTAACCATCTCCAGCCAAACGTATTCAAAACAAAACCAAATTCTGCCCTAAAATTCTCCAAAGCCACTCTGCTCCTGTATGCCTTTTCAAAATGATGGGCTTGGCAGTATGCCAAGTATGGAGGCTAAAACTCTGCGACACTTTGGACCAAGCAGGTTTTCTGCTCACAAGATGCTAACATATCTGGCAGTGCAACGACCTGAATGTTCCCGTTGACATTGGCCAGACCCTCACCACTGTCTTATGTAAATGGTTCTCACTGGAGTCAGAGGAAATTGTTACTAAACACTTGTTATTAAAAGCCCTAGCAAAGTGTAGGGCTTTTCACAGCAAGCTGATAATCCATTGAGCTTCCAAGTACATGGAATGGCCATCATTTGCATATTCTGCAGAATGACGAATATGAAGGGCAGAGTTTCAAAGTAATAAGCAGAAAGGCTCGCTTATATACTCCCTATTTCTTTAAAAAAGAAAAAAGGCAGATGGATGGATATGATGGCAAGTTGCAGCCTCACCCACACATACATTAGATCCCTCACCCCTGTCCGGTGTAGTCCCCAGGCTCAGTCAGAAAGGGGAAATCCTGAGATGCTTTGCAGTGCTCTGAGCTTAATTGTGGCCACACTCAGCCTTCTGCTGCATATATAAATCAAATACAGCCACATACTGGACTGTATAAGCAAAAGTACAGTCAGCAGGTCAAGGGAAGTTGCTATTCTCCTGTACTCAGCACTTGTGCAGCTGCATCTGGGATACTGTGGTTTCACTTTTGGCCCCCAAAGGACAAGGACAAGGACAAATCAGAGCAAGTCCAGTAGCAGGTTAAAGATCTGGAGCAGCTGATGTACAAAGAGATACTGAAGAAACTGCATTAGTTTAGTTTGGACAAGAGAAGGCTGCAGGGGGGCCTAATAACAGTCTTCCATTTCTGAAAGGGCATTTATAAGAAGATGGAGCCAGACTCTTCTCGGAGTTGCACAGCGAAAGGACAAGAGAGCGTGCAAGCTGCAGTAAGGGAAATTCCTATCACATATGAGGAAAAAAATCCAGAGTGAGGGTAACCTGAACAGGCTGCTGTGGAATCTCCATCCTTGGAGATACTCAGAACTCAGCTCGACACAGCCCTGAACAAACCCCATCTACCTTCAAAGAGCTCTGCTTTGAGCAGGAGTCTGAGCTAGATAAGCCAATGTCCCTTCCAAACTGTGTTTTTCCACAGAACCAGTCTCTGGTTCTAAGTATTTACCATGAAAATAGGCACACATGTCTAACAGTCATTTGTCTATTTACTTGCAAAGCAACTACCAAGGTAGAGCATGAATGTCAATGCCTAGAGATGGAGCAGAACTTCAGAGGCAAGCTCCTGCATGTGGCTCAGGAAAAAAGTGTTCGGCCTTGACAGATACTAAAACTCTGAGTCAGTCATAATTATAACCTAATGTTAACTGAGCTACTATGCAAAACGTCTGAAGTAACAACATAAGTCCTTAAAATTAACTAGGACAGGACTGAAGGCAAAAAAAAAAAGCTTTTCAGAACACTCAGGTTTTACAGGCAGAGGAATTTAGGGGCAGGGAGCAGCAAGAGATGGGGCCATTCCCTAAGGGAAGGTGAGCTGGGAGCCGAGGGTGACTGCCCGTCCAGCAGTGCCCTCACTGACCAGGGCACAGCCCCATAGCATCTGTGCAGCTGTGCTGGTAACAGGGTGCAAGGACAGTCCCAGACATAGTGAGGACATGAATCAGGTCCATGGTCCATCCAGGGACCGTCAGGAGATTAAGGACAAAGACAGTAACGGAGCAAGGCTGTGGCAAAGGTCCAAGATCCATCCAGGAGGCAGGACCAGAGACATGGCTGGGCACAGGCCTATCCACAGCACAGCTGGGGCCAGGACTGGATGCCCAGACCTGAGCTGAAATGGAGCCCTCAGGCAGCGGTGGGGCTGGAGGCTCCAGGTAAGGGCCATTAAAGCCTATTAGTGCTCTCAGAGCCCTGACAAACTCATGCTTTAAATGTACATCTTGTCAAAAGCTCTGTGGCCCCAGTCTGTAATTATCAAATCATGTTAAGAAAAAAAAAATGCTTGGTGACTCTAAAGACCATTTTCCACAATGCAGCAGAAGGTGAAATATATTTCTTATCAACAGAAAAATAACAACAAAGTGTGATTCAATTAAACAAACTTTCCTGCTGCTTATTAATAGATCAAGCTATTACATCTAGTTTTGACCAGATTCCTAAATTCCTTAGTATCATGCCTTCTACTTTTATAGTGGTATCTCACAGGTCAGACCTATTCACTATAATATTAGAAACTGATTGACATCTTGACTTTTTTTCTCCATTCCAGCTTGTGCATTGTGGTCACACTTCAAGAGAAATTGAAAATGCTATCTGGGCCAGATTCATTTCAGCGAAGTACACATAGGATAAATTTGACCAGCTGTCACAGTTTTCTCAACTTATTTTAGAATAACTTCAACAATGTTAAATAAGCTTCCCCAGAAACTGGAAATGCTCCATCAATAGCTATACTTAATACCAATAGATTAAATGCTGAGCACCAGCTCTGACACTGGTTGGAAATATGACTCTAACTGTATCCCCTACGTATGTCAAAGGACATTTCACATATGTTAGCAGTATCTTTCCTAATGGTAGGAAGTTCCTTCTGCCCTCCATACTACATACAGATTTTCATAATCATCTGGTACCTGAATCTGGTTTTCCAACATGTAAAGCACCTTCACTTTTTATTGACATCCCTAAAATTGGTGCATGCTATGAACTTCCATGAAACAGGCCCAAACTCCTATCTTTAGGGGTAGTTCCTAGATGTTATGAAATCAGTGACAGCATCCTCCCAAGACATCCTGAAAAATGAAAACTCGTTAGTTTGAGTCTATGCAGAATTCCTGCCATGAAAATAAAGCAATGCTTCCCACCATGAGATAAAGTTATCGCCAGTACGGGTGAGCATATGGGTAATGAGCTAAGAACTGCTTGAAGTCTCTGCTAGCATTTTAGCAACAGCTTTTGTATAATTTTCTTTTAGCAAAGTTCACAAACTGAACCAAGTCTTCTATGTTTTAGCAAATAGGAAAACTAGTTTGTCGCTTTCTAGCTACTTAGAGCTCCACTCCACTCATTACTGTCATTGTTGTTGTTACTGCCCCACGGAGCTGTATGGCATACCACCATTTTTCTCTTGAAGGTAGGTATACTACTGATTAGGGGAGGGGAGAAGTCTGTGTTGACAGTGGGAGCCAGTGCTCCCGATGAGTTTCTTCAGGTACCAGAGAGCGCACTGGTTGCAGGGTCCCTGCCTGTCACAACTGTGCAAGACCATTCATCAGCTGTCTGAAGTATCTTGCCTCTGTGTCAGGAAGGAGCGTGTTCATAACAAGCCAGTGTGGCAGGGCTTCCAGCCCCACTATGAATCTCAGCAGTCAGCTGAAACTGCGCCAGAAGCCCTCCACTGGGAACACCGCACATTGGTGCTGCTGCTGCTTTTCCTTCTGGGCTTCCCATATGTCAACATGATATTCATTCACTAGAAGAAACTCTGCAGCAGTACAATTAAAAGTTAGCTTTTAATTGTTGAGTTTCTCATCAACTGAAATCAACATCTTTTGTACAAAATAATATTTCGCTCATGTTTCCTTCAGGCCACTGTCTTTTCTCAGTGCTAGCATGTTATCATTCTGGGGTACTGGTATGCTGGAATCCTGATATCCACATTTATTTGCAAGAGTGCTTGCAGTTTCCTAAGATCAGAACCCAAAGCAAATGGCTAGTACCCAGTGAATGACTTACCCTCCGCTCTAATCTCCTTTCAACAAGTCCCTTTTCAAAGGGACACTTGCTCTTCTCAGTGGGAATAACTGCCTTTCCTGTATCCAGTCACATTCCCCTGTAGCCAGAGGTTGGAGGTATTCCTTGACTTCCTTCCCTACAAAACAAACACAGTTATCTCAATACCCATGTCACTCAGCCTTCGGAGTTTCTCTCCCGGTTCCTGAGCAATGACTTGATCAAATTTAATTTTTTTGCCAGTACCATAAAAATCTCTGCTTATCCCTTTGAGAATTCTGTGCTCTTAGCATTGGAGACTGTCTGGAAAGCACAAGTGAAGCCTATCAAAATCAATTATTATTATTACCAGTCTTACAGAATCACAGCAAGTACAAAAGACCTTAAGTTCCTCTATTACCCCATCCTACACCAAAGCAGGATCACGTGTACCTGTATTATTCCTGGTAGACATCTCTCTAACCTGTTCTTAAAGTTCTTCAAAGACAGAGATGCCATGACCTTCCCCAGGCAGTTTTTTCATCCTTTTACTATTCTTACTGTCAGAAAACATCCATAGTGTCTAACCTGAATTTTCTGATGTAATTTAAGCCTTTACATCTCATTGCATACATATATCATAGACATAGAGAACAAATTATTTCCTTGATCTTCGCCCTTTACTTATTTGAAGTTTGACACTACTTTCCTTGTCTTTTTCCCCTGATAAACCTCTCTTCTTTCATCTAAATAACCCTTGTTTGTTCAGTCTTTCCTTGTAGGTTATGTTTTCCAGACCTCTGGTCCTTTTTTGTTGATCTCCTCCTGAATTTCTCCTTTTCTTCTTCCACAAACTGGAAGCCTCTGCTTCCACAGAAACTTCACTAATGCGGTGTAAAGACTAGGAATTACTTCATATGTCTTGCAAGCTGTATTTCTCTTCATTTGGGCATCTTCATCTAAATGAGGTGTATTAGGTATGTAGGTATCATCTGTGTGTGCATGCAAGTAGCAGAATAACAAATCACTTCCATTGGTTTTCTTTCATTAGTTCTTTCTTAGCCTCAGGTTTGTCTAGCATTCCAACATTTGAATTATAAAAGAAAAATACAGAGTGAAGCCCTGGACAAATTCCAGAAAAGATGAGACAAATTGTAGCACTCAACATAAATACAATTGTCAGAGGCTATTCTAAAGCCAATACTGAGGAGACACAGAGAGGTCTGAGTTACAAAGGCACATCCATAACTGGAATTTTTGGTTTAAGAACATATGGAACATGAGTTTTAAAGGTTCTCTTCTGGCTATGTGAGACTACATGCAGGCAGTTCTGCTGGGAAGGTACTAAATCACAGAATCACAGAATCACAGAACGGTTTGGGTTGGAAGGGACCTTTAAAGATCATCTAGTCCACCCCCGCTGCCATGGGCAGGGACATCTTCAACTAGATCAGGTTGCACAAAGCCCCATCCAATCTGACCTTGAACACTTCCAGAGATGGGATATCCACAACTTCTCTGGGCAACCGGTTCCAGTGTTTCACCACTCTCATTGTAAAAAATTGCTTCCTTATGTTCAAACTAAATCTACCCTCTTTCACTTTAAAACTGTTGACCCTTGTCCTGTCACTGCAGACCCCTTTATATATTCAAAGGCAACAATAAAGTCTCCCCAGAGCCTTCTCTTCTCCAGGCTGAACAACCCCAATTCTCTCAGCCTTTCTTCATAAGAGAGGCATTCCATCCCCCTGATCATTTTTGTGGCCCTCCTCTGGACCTGCTCCAACAGGTTCACGTCTTTCTTGTGCTGGGGGCCCCAGAGCTGGATGCAGTACTCCAGGTGGAGACTCACCAGAGCAGAGTACAGGGGCAGAACCACCTCCCTCAACCTGCTGGCCACGCTTCTTTTGATGCAGCCCAAGCTATGGTTGGCTTTCTGGGCTGCAAGCGCACATTGCCGGCTCATATCCAGCTTTTCATCCACCGGGACGCCTAAGTCCTTCTCCGCAGGGCTGCTCTCAAACCATTCATCTGCCAGTATGTATTGTTATTGGGGATTGCCCTGACCCAGGTGGAGGAACTTGCCCGTGGCTTTGTTGAACTTCATGCGGTTCGCACAGGCCCACTCCTCAAGCCTGTCAAGGTTCCTCTGGATGACACCCCTTCCCTCTAGCATATCGACTACACCACTCTGCTTGGTGTCATCCACAAACTTGCCGAGGGTGCACTCAGTTCCCCTGACTATGGCATTGGTGAAGATATTAAACAGTATTGGTCCCAGTAGGAACCCTTGAGGGACACCACTCATTACCACTTTCCAATTGGACATTGAGCCATTGACTGTAACTCTTCTTTTAATTCTTTTGTTAACCCTTTCTCTCCCCATGAAGAGCTGGCAAAGCTGTTGGGGGTGGGACGGAACATGGGGAGCCCCCACATTCCTTCCTAGGAGACACGCAAACAGAAGCAGCCACGACTCCCACCAAACATAACTGATCACCCCCCGACCATAGCTGACCATGGCACTGCCAGCCCTGGGCCATCCACCGTGTGGCCCCTGGGCCCCCCTGATGCCCCGGCTACTTCAACCATTCGTCTTCCCCAAAGTCTTCTATGCCAGAGGTAAGGACCGACCCCGACCCCGGCAGCCCAGGGACGTGCTTTGGGGAAATTCACAGCCACGCCAGAGGCAAGGACTGACCCTGACCCTGGCAGCCCAGGGACGCACTTTGAGAAAATTCACAGCCCTTCCTCCATTGCACCTCTCCCTCCTCCTTCTCAGTCCCCTTCTGTGCCCTCCCGCCCCAGCTTGGGATGTGCCCGCCAGCGTTTGCTCATATCTCTCTTTCAGGATCAACCAACCTCTGCCAACTGCCTGGGCAGGAGCAGCAGCCCTTCTCTGCACCCTGGGCACCCCCGGCGGGGGTGGCACCGCAGGCACCCTGGGCACCCCCGGCAGGTATGGCGTCCCCATCTGCCCTAGCACC
>NW_009234274.1:0-13323 GCF_000690835.1 Fulmarus glacialis | reverse complement strand
GCCGCCTGCCGGCGCCGGTGCCCGGCAACGCCCCGCGGGGAAACCCCGGCACCCCCCAGACCTTCCTTCTCCCCCCGCTTTGTGCACTACACAGATTATCTTCTCTTCTGGTTTTCAGACTTGTCTGGGACCTCGCATATCCCAAGCATTCATATAGCATCCAGCATCTTTTATCCTGCTTTGTAATGTAAATATTAGTAACACCTACTGCACGTTTAACAGAGGTGATTTTTGAAAAATTATGCCTAAGATAAATGGTAATCGCTTTTTTTTTCTTTGCAAGAGCTTGTTTCAAAAATAATTCCTTCAGTTTAAGTTGTGCCAATACTCCTGGGGCACATATACTGTATGTATGTCTGCAGTCTTGATTTTCCTACTTGTCCGGATAAAGCCACCTGCCCAAGTTTGCAGCTGCCCAAGACTGCACCTGCTCCCTCCTGTCTGAACATCAACTTTTCTTTTACATGGAAAAAAAAGGACAGCGAAAGGACAGGTATGGTGTTTCAAGCATGAAATCAGGACACAAGTTTTTAAGCATCCAGACTTGGCGACAGAGAGATGCCCTCGTGCCCCATAATACAGTCATATCCTGAATGTCCTTTTGTGATCGGAGTCGTTTAAGATGTTTCAAGACACGACAACACAAATCCACAAAACCCCCGCGTACTGTAGTATGAGGCTAGGCACCAACTTAGGTTGTAGATTCTTCCAGGATGTCTTCCAAAAGGATATGTATCTTCCAAAGGATATCTTCTCAGGATAACCACTACAAATCCCATAGAACTGCAGAAATTGAAATATCTTCTGAACCATTTCATGGTTGGGGGAATGTAATTTCACATCATCACAGAGGAAATGAGGATCACAATGACTGGACTCCCATGATTTTGGACAAAATCCTGTGAACTGTAAAGCATCTACAAAGGATGGCACGCGTGAGCGGAGAGCTCCTGCTTTCATCTTCCGATGAAAAATGTTCTTAGTCAGAGAGAGGAAGTTGATGCAACACATTAAAATCCTCACTTTCTTAGCCAAAATAGAAACGCCTCTACGGGTATGCCTATATCACAGCCAAATTCACGACTACAGCTCCAAGTAGTTCAGACTATCGTAATTCCCACCCACAGGCTTCTGCTGTGCTAGCAATAGTAAGGGGTAAAGATGCATTGACTCAGCTCTCCTCTCTCTGACGTAATTTGTGTCAAATGGAAAGGATTTTTTTCTTCACTTACTTACTGGAAAAGATGTCAAGGAGATGACCTTGAGCATTCAGCCATGAAAGTATGATATCATGCAAATTTTTAATTAATTACAAATTAATATCTTATTGTGCATTTTTAAAAAAAACTCTGGAAGTTACAAAAGGAAACATGGAGTCTCAAAGGAAAAAATGCACAACAGATATTAACAAAACCCCTACTATGTTTGCCAGACTTGACCCACGACTATTTTTGATATATTTTGATAGTATTTTTGATAACTTCATATAGCCAGTTTTGTTAAAGCCTTTTGAAAGTCTGAGTAAACTGTGCTAGCTTTTTTTCCTTGCTTAGGAACACATTTAAAGAACTGTAATCGAAGAGGGAGATTTTCCAACGTGAGACTGCTTGATTAGATATCAGACTGTGACAGCCAAAGCATTTTTATGGGGCAAAAATATAGCTAATGAGTGGAAATAATGCTAGAAATGAATACTACGTTTCTTCATGACGAAAGCTAACAGAGGGCTGTCTCAAGTTTCTGTATTAGATATGACATGGTTTGATATGTAAAGTAAAGGAAGAAAGACAAAAGGTCAGTCAAAGAAGAGATGAAGGAGATAACTCTCACAAATGGTACAAGGTGTAGGATTCATTTCTCTAACACTGGCCATCTTACCATGCCTTGTCTAAGCAGGTTGTTTCACCCCACTCCGTTTGCGAGGTGGAGTAAATTGCTGTGGTGAGGTTCCCGTTTCTCTCCACTGACCACAGAGGGAACCCCGACATCCACCCTCTCTACTTGCTCAGCTTCTGGCAAGTGTTCCCTCCTGCTTCAAGTTCTTTTGTTTACCCATGTCCAAAAAAGGCAAAGCAGAAATTTAGAGAATCTTAACTGGATTTGACTGAAGGGGTAACAGGTAACACAATAGTAGATGAACCTCATCATTGTTAATAAATGAGAAATAATTCACCCTGGTGACACCTACATCGGGTGACAGGGTCTCCTACAGGAGGCCTTCAGAAGCAATCTCTCTTCATTAACTGTATAGCCTATGCCCAAACCATTCAGTCTGGGAACTATGTCGAAGAAATGTAGCTCACAGGCTGAAAGAAAGCAACAGGCTGCTTTCAGGACAAGGTACACCATGTATCCACGGCTCAGTTCAGATGCAGTCATAGAGGATGGAGGTGATGAGCTTAGGCAGACTGATTCATGAAGCTACTGGCAGGGTACCTACTTCGCACCTATGGTACAGGTGCAAAGGTCCTTTGTGCTGTGGAAACAACAGTTTCCACTCCCACCAGTCTCATGATGAGTTGCTTCTCACAGGATGCTTCCCATGGTGGGCTGAGGTCCTAAGAGCCTACCCACGGCCAGTTTTTTTGGTTTTGTTTTGTGCAAAAAAGTGGACTGTAAAGAAGGCTAGAATACAATTCCGCTAATTCAGATAAACAATGTCAAAATTGGAGGCTGGACTGTTAGCTCCTGAGTACGCCTTAGTGAACAGTTACTTTTACTGCTACATTTGTTATCATATTATGTTAACGCAATTAATATGCACAAACAGTAGATGCTAATCTACTCCTCTCTTAGAAGAGGCTAATTTTTTTTGCTGCAATCAGAAACCCTGTTTGTCAAGGTCATGAATCATCTCATCCCTCAGGAATGGCTGATCTCAGAATGCGACCAAACCAGCCTCCATTTACTGGTTAATAATTAACAGTTTATTTGAAGTGCCTGATAAATTCTGGGTCAGATCGCCTGAAAACATTTGAGGGCTCAGAGTTAATGTTTATTTTAGCAGGGTGAAAATACGAACCACTTATTTCTGTAGCCTCTTGTGATTCAATTTTTTTTCCAGCATGAAACAAATGGGGCACAAGCAACCACCTGCCTTGCCAGGGAGATGTAATGAAAGAGCTGAACAGAAAAATCTCTCAGAAATAGAAGACGAGATGGGAGGATGCTACAAAGACCAGAATAATAAGTTACCACTGCTATCAGATAGTTTAAGTTAGTTTAAGGCCAAATATCTACCCTCATCTAAGTTTTGATCAAGTTATGCAGTTTTTGCAAAACTTTTTCAATTCTATAATCTCTAACTACTATCTCTACATTTCTTTGCTTAAATCCAGTATAGATTATACTACTTCCTAAAATCTACACTGCTTATTTTCTTCTTTCCTTTCAACTAGCTGGATCATGTCAACGTAAGTTTTATGATCCTTGCGGCTGATAATCGAGAAGCAAGACAGCACCTATGGCTTGTTATTCAAAAACTTGAAAAATAAAGCCTTGGACAGTTGTTAGCCTTCATGTGGGTCTAATTTGTACTAAAGGATGAATTAGCCTGGAATCTGGGAGACCTTTGCAGCTCCTTTCTACAGTCACCTCCTACCCTGACCACACCTCAAAATCTCAGTCTCCCACAGAAGGGACAAAATGAGCTGTCATTTTCGTCTCCTGAAATGCCACAGCTTTTAGATTAATGCTTTAAGACAAGCCGACTCAAATTTCAGTTTATGTTTCTATGTACCTGCAGCGGTTTGGGGGCTGCTTCAGAAAACCATTCCTTTCACAGAGGTGAGGAGGATTCAAGTGGGAAACAGAGCAAGCGTACAGGAGCTCTTTCCTGGTAAATGCTGTAAGTGTCTGAGAATTAGCAGCTTGGGGACTTTCTGATTTCCATTAGTCTAACCTTTTTTTAAACTTTTGGCCTCCATGAGGCAAGGAGTTCTGCAATGTAATCATGCACTGAGAAAAAACAATTACTTCCTTCGATTTTAAACCTTCTACCACAAGATCGTAATGGCTACTCGCACCATTGCTAGCTTCCCACT
This sequence comes from Fulmarus glacialis, assembly GCF_000690835.1. NCBI lineage: Eukaryota > Metazoa > Chordata > Aves > Procellariiformes > Procellariidae > Fulmarus > Fulmarus glacialis. Next base: position 9,280 of record NW_009234274.1, on the reverse strand, counting down.
AGTTTTTGTGGGCAATTGTATTGGCAATTTGAGGACAGAGGCAATGAGGTAAATGTTTTATCTGGAGTACCAACTCCACTTCCATTCCCTGGATTGCCTAAATTCTTCCATTTTCAAAAGGCTTTGAGTTTCAAGTTGTTACAGTTCTTGTGCCTTCATACAAAGGTTTGTTACAAATCTTTTCTCTTTCGTGATCACAAGATGTGCTTATAGTGAATATAAGCACATTGTGAACTTGCGTGCCTTATCCATCAAAACACAGGCTTTGACCTGAAATGGATGGATATTTTTCTACCCGCTCTGAAGAACACAGCTAACAAGTGTCCGCTGTGATTTCTCCATTTGTACTCTACTGGTTTTTATTTCCTTTTGTTACTATCCATTTTCCGTATGTCCAGAAGTTAGCTAATTTATAACTCTGATCAAAAACATAATAGAATTTAAATTCAAGTCCATCCTTCTTCACTGAAGAATTTTAGCATAGGCTTCATTTAGGTATGCTTTTAACTGTTAATAGTATTCCCAAGAGCTAAGAAAATACTTCAGCACTCAGCTGACCAGCAACAGGCTATGTGATCGGGTCCCCACTTGACATTTCACGAGAATGGAAATCTTTTTCTACAGTCACTGATGTCTTCCAACCAGAGTGGATATTCCTATTTATTTTTCTTTTACCCTCTTCCATTCTCGTTTTCCATGTATGTATTCTATAATGAAGCTTTTGTTTTACACTTGGTATCCTCTCTCTTCTCTTTTGGACAAACTCCCTTTTGTTTCACCTTTTAATTTCAATTATTTTTTTCATTCAGTTTAATTTGTCTATAGTAAATTAATTTTCTCCTTTCTCCTTCTTCTGATTTAAAAATAGCAATCTTGCTGTTATTTTATAGTAACCTCATCTGAGCTTTAGAGAGTTACAAGATTCTTTATTTGAATTAAATAGGAACGAGCGCACTCCAATAATAGTATCTTACCTTAACATCTCCAATATGTTCTAAAAATACTCTTTACTCTGTTATTTTTACTCCTTAAACAGATCAGCTTTGACACAAGCAGGTGTTTGAAGTCAATTAGATTATATCATATTAAATCTGGAATGAGTTTCACTCAGCACTTCTGTTTAAATTAGGGATTTTGATTAAATATAAACAAGCATTAATAATTTCCACAACTTCTTTTATCTCACAGACACTGTTTTCTCAGTGTGTTAAAAAGATACATATAATTCACATTCTATGAAAAGAAAATCTCATAATAGAGAGAAACTTTTTCCTTGAGCATTTTCCTTCTTCCATCCTTGATAGTTCTAAGCTTTCTTTCTGATTTAAGAGTTTCTTGCCCCAGGTGTGAAGGAAGGTTGGGGTACCTTATACTCAAAGCTGCTGGAACCGATTAGTGATGTGTCAGGCCAAACACAGAACTGGTTTGCTCCCATAAGCAATTTAAGCAATGTGCCAGTGAAGGTGGCATAAGTATAAATCAGCACAGTATAAATCAGCTCTATGTTTCTGCAATGCTCTGAAGATGAAAATGTCATGACAATACTAATTATTACTGATAACTAAATAGCCAAAGAAAGGCAATCTGCAATTATGTTTACCTCCCACTTGGCATTTCAAATGGAAAAAAGCAAGCAAGCAAATTTTCAAATAATATTTTCAGAGCTGAAGCCAGACCGGGAGGTACTAAAGCAATTACTTCAGCAACTTTGTAAAGGGAATCACCAGCAACAGGTTTCATTTCTAGGTAACTTCCCAGGCTCCCAAGAAACACAGCAGCATCTACAGTCTGGAAAGATGTCAAAACAGTAGCATGCAATTTACAGCAACTCAGAAACAAAGTGCCAAAAAATATACGGCTTCAGCAAACATCATTTGCATAAATTTTTCCCATAAGTGAACTACATAGAGGATAATTGTATTGTAGCAGGAGAAGAAAGTTTCAGTTTCAGCTGCAAACAGTAGACACTGTTTGTCAGAGGTGATTTTAAAGTATTTTTGCTCCTGAATTTAGAGCAGGATTATGTCTATATAATTAGATGGGAGAATATTTCTTGAGGTGGCTGAAGGTCAAATCCCATCGTGCTTATTTATACCTTGGCTATGAATAGTTCCACTGATCTCAATAAGACTTCTGGAGGAGTACCCAAGGTGAGTAATGATGAAAAACTTGGTTATTAAAAAAGAAAGGGCAAAAGCAAAACAGAACAGTTTAATAAGATCAATCAACAGTGAATTTCTCAATAATGAAATTGAAAATGTGCTCAAAAGAATGACACAGAAATGAATTCCCAGAAACACTGTGATGTAAAGGGATGCACTGGGGAGTGGTGCACTTTATTTGAATCATAACTATATTGTTAAAGACACAGAAAAATAGGAAATTCTGAATGAAGCGTCTTTATGTAAACTCTCTACAGGATATTACAGTATGGCTTCAAATGTAATGATGTTGGCCTTATGCTGTGTTTGAAATTATTTTAATAAACCTTAGGGTTGTTTTAGTGGGCTTTAGTGCCTAGGTATAATGTCTAATACAGTGAAAGTCCAACTAACTAGCTATCAACCCAAATCTGAAATACTCAGTGTTTTTTGTCTCTTTATACAAGTTAGAAAGCAGCCAGGAAGTCCTCTTTCATATTCTAGGAGGGAAAGATTGTCTGTAACAGAAGTAACTGTTACTAACAAAATCATCGTAGCATCCTTTTTTCTAGTTCTAAACTAGGACTAGAAGAGGAGTTGAAAACTTTATACCGTAAGTTTCTAATTTGAAGACTACTAACTTAAGCAAAAATTTCCAGTATTACTCTCCAAACCCATGCTGGTATAAATTATATTTGCATATTCTAAATTCCACTTTGATCATCCTTTCTCCTCTTAATCTCCAAGTCCCATCTTCACACATGTAAGTAAATGAGGACCGTCCTTATACTCCTAATTACATTAATATTTCCTTTCTAAACAAGTTCTATTATCCAGCAATAGCTGGTGCATCCCTCGCCCAAGGGCCAGACGTAGGTGGATAAAGCAAGGGCCCAGAAGGGGTTCCATGCTTTTAGGAGAAATCATTGTGATAAATTTCATTTCACAGTGATCAGTTTACGCTTTGAAGGTCACAATGTTATCTTTCTGTAAGGGGATAAAAAGAGGATGGCCGTTCTTTAGTGCCAAATTCAATCAAATTCTTTTGACCTTCAACAAGTGCCCGGAGGAGAAGTCCCACTTCTCTCTGCATGCTGCTGGTATGGGTGGGGAGCAGTTCAAAGAGGAAGGAAAATGGCTCATCCATTGGTGAAATAAAAGTCTTGTAACACGGCTAGAGGCAGGACAAAGTGTAACTCCTGACTAGATGTGGTTTTGCCCTGAGGCAAAGTTGTCTGTGACACTCTTCAATGGCCTTTTCTTCCTGACCGGGAACAATGCTGACAAGCTTGGCACCACATGAATTTCTTCATAGGGAACAGCTATGGCTCACAGCCTAGAGAAATGACTTAAAATTAGGGTATAAAATGCAGAAGATACTTGATATGCATGAACGTCAATGGTGATGAGGTGGGCTCAACTGAAAACACAGGTTTATTCTTCTGTATATGTTGCTTTTTTTAATGATTCACATGATGACAGTATTGAACTTGCAAATAAAAATAAAGTTCTTCCAACTGTCACAAACCTGTGTTGTGAAAATAACTTCGCATTTAAAGGTCACAAGTTGCGTTTGTTTTGGCTCCCGTGTCACTAGGATTGTGCCATCTGATTCTGCCAAACCTGCACTCAGATTCCCATTTGGGGGCTGCTGCGTTCCATAGGACTTCTCATAGATACATGGATTTGTTTATCATGAGCAAGAATCTTGATGAGTTTAGAAGAATGAAAGCGAATTCTGTCTTACTACCAGCAAACTTAATCCATCCCTTTCATGATGCCGGAACGAGTGAAAACCTAATACATCTTTCTATAGGCCATAATTTTGTAACTTCTTGTAGGCATATAGACCCCTGTACACATCCACGTGCAGTGCCCTATTAAACTCCAGGAACATGATAGAATAGTAGGATAGCCTTGGGTTCTCATGTGTTGATGGATTCTGATTAGACCTTAAAATGCTGCAGTTAGAAAAAAAGAAATCTATGCAAAACTCACATTTTTGCAATTACCAGAACTTCTTGCATTGTGATCACTTTGAATCACAATTGCTTACTTTCTGATCAAGCCCCCAGTCCTGTATTTCCATGTCATTTTGTGAGTACATCCACACTAAGCCCCCAGAAATTCAGGAAAAAAGTTTTTTCTTTCATATAGTAGAAACTCTAGAAAAACTAGAGCTCTGATTCCTTCATATGGTAAAACATATCAATCAATCTAGATAGGTACAAAATACTGGAGGACTTGGATGATTTTGGTGAACAGGAAGTACTAGTAAGGAGAGAATTTTGCTGGCTGGTGGCGTGGACACAGCAGGGCTGCTCCTCCACATGGTGCCGGCTGCCGGCTGTTCACAAACTCAGATTCCTTGCTGAAGAAAGCTGATTTGAGTCCTTGACTCACAGTTGAGCAACGAAGGCTAAACTGACTTCCTACGGAAGACTTGGGTGGGGAGTTCCTCCCGAGCCCCTCACTGCATCTCTAGCATCTGTGCATCACGGAAGAGTTTACTGCGGCTCGGTGGCTGTATCTACAGCTTGGGTTGCCTCCTGGTTTCTATGTAAGACCTTCTTTTCAGTTGCCTGTAACACAGGCAAATTGTAATCATCCAGGCCAGGCTTTTCCGTGACAAGGATGTCTCAAGCTGGTTGATTTACCCATCTCATTTTCAGTGTGCTGTGATTCGGACACCTACCAGGCAGAAGTAACACAGCGATACGCTTTTTCAACCCTGGTGAAAGAAAACAGTCCTACAACGGAGGTGCTCCAAGAGCTGCGAGGTTTGAAGAGGGGGGGCAGAGCAGGGACACCTGCCGAGGGGAAGCAAAGGCCCGTGCACCTCGCTGGCGCGAGCAGCCAGCGCTGCCCAGCTGAATCTCCAAGGAACTGAAGCTCAGTGGCCCCAAGCATGGGCTGCCTCATCAGCCTCCTCTGTGCTGATCACAAAACCAGCAGAAAACTACTCAGTGTCACCGTTGAGCTAGTTTTTCATCAGCTCATCAAGCTCAATTGGCTTGGGGAAGGGTCAAGCAGAAGCCAGTGCCACCACAAGGAAAGGGGTGGGAAAAGGAGAGGGAGAAAGGTGTGGAACCCCAACCCTAGAGAAAGCAGACCAACTCTTGATTTGAAGTGTAGGGCAATTTCCCTTGATGAGGGCATCTAGGTTGTGGACTGATCTGTGGGGTGAAGAGGAAGAACCTAGTCTATGTAAGGATAAATATGTAGACAGAGCAGTGGCAACGTGATGAGCGCCTTGAAAGTGAGCTGTAGTTAGGGCTGTCTGGAAGATGATGAGTAGAAATATTTCTGTTTAATGAGCATGCATGCTCATTTGCTCATTTAGAAGAAAGAAGTCATAAAGGAAGGCAATAGGCAGAAACAAAACCAGAAATTGCCGTGCTTCACAAACTGCTACCTGCTCATAGCTTTGCAGTGACCTCATGCCTCGCGAAGAGGTGAAAGAAATAAACCACTGGAGTGCCAGCACGTTTTGAGGATGAGCAATAAGCCTCCCTTATTGTCCTTCTCTTTTGTTCGTAAGGCCTTGTCTAGGATTCACTAGATAACTGAGGTACATGCCTCTCTTTTATGGATTCGTCCATGTTTAAAAAGCAGTGTGTTTCTTTCAGCAGTTTGTACCTCCTTTATCATTAGCAACAGTCCCATTGAGGTCCCCTGTGGTATCTCCAGAAAGCACTCATCTGGTCACGGAGGTTCAACATCCCAGAAGACAGAGACACTGCCGGAGGAGGAAAAAGAGAGACAGACTGAGGTGCTGAACACCAAGGCCACAGCAAACCTGTGACACGTTGGGGGCAGCAGTTAGTAGCTGGCATGACATACACATTCATCCACTTGCTCAATTTGTCTCCAAAAGAAGATCAGCTCAGCAAAAATCAACCCTGTTCTGTAACAAATATTTCACCCCATGTGAACTTACAAAATACTGGTAGCCTGGAGACCAAATGGGGCCCACAGGTAGGACAATGTATATAAATACCTAGCGAAGGCTGGCAGGGAAACAAATAAATAGGCTCTAATTTTCTCCTGCAAAATCACGCAGCTTTCATACTGTGGGAGACTAGAAAGGTTGAGTTACCCTGACGCCAGTACAGTCATTATTGGCTCAGGTTTTTGGCTGGTGTACAAGGCTGACATCCCTGTTCTTGAGGGGGTTTTATTCTAGCACAGAAATCGGTAGGAAACTTTAATGCGTTGTCCGCCTCTGTAAACTAGCCCAGGTGTCTGAATTCCAGAACATCTGGAGACCAACCATGGTGACCACGTCGCCACGCTGTCAGGAAGGCTAATGAACAACCTCACTGTAATTAAATGGTGTCCTCAGATGCTCTAAAATGAAAAACAAACAAGCCCCAGACAATGTGTGCAGCCTGCATACATGCACTACCCAGACAGTGAAGTATTCCATATTCCTTCCTATCAAGCAACTTTTGACATTCTTCATGCCCATACTTACTACAGTGGAGACCTCCTGTTACAGATGACTCAGTGATTTGGGGAAATTATTATTTGGGGAAACACGTCTGTGCAGCTGAGAGTTAGAGAGCAAATTACAGGCTCTTAATGTTTTCCCAAATATTTTCACATATGCTCTGTTATTATCTATATTGCGTTACAGCCTATCATGAGCCATTTGACTTTAACAACAGGCGACTTAAATTGTACGCTGTAGATTGAAGCGCATTCATACAAGGAGACGTCGGCAGTAATAACCAAACACACTGCGCTGTGCCTAGCGAACATGTCCTCCTGAGGTCAGGGGAAGCTCAGGCTGCTGAGGACTTCACGACCTTGAGCCTTTAAGGGTTTACCTCAGGAGCCCTTCTACATACCTGGAACCTCTCCACGTCACCATTTTCCTAAATTCTCCCAAGGATCTGAAACAACACACAGTGCTCTCCCATCTTATTGCATCCGATTATTAGGGGTAGATTGCTATGAAACAGAGATGATCCTTTAAGTGGTGAATGGGAGGTGCATAGTGGTGGGATAATACACGTCCCTGGCTGAGTCAGAGTCATTAGCTGTGGTACCAGGTCCAAACGAGTATTGGGCCAGATGGATTTGTCACCTCATTTAGCTAGGCTATGGTTAACGTACAAAAGTAATACATTGCCATCAGTGAAAGTTGGCTGGTGACACTTTCAGGAGAGTCCCCTGTCTGACTGACCGCTGCTAGCTGGAGATACACACACTCAAAAATATGGGCATGTGGGTATCTGTTTCAAGCAACTGCGGAAAACATCTGTGAAGGGGGCGGTATTCTCTTTTTATAGCGTATGTTATTTATTAACAAACTCTAAAATCCTGTTTTGTATTTTCACCCTATTATTGAAACTGTTTTCTGTCCTAACTTCTCTGCATCACTGTTAGAAACTATTGATATCTGTTTTGAACACCAGAAAGAGCTACATTTCATAGTACATGAAAATAACTCGAGTACGGCAGAATCTTGGTAAAATACAGAAATAATTGTTTTAAGTGCTTTAACTGCTATGATTTGGTAGCAGAAGCACTGCTGTAAATCAATAATCAAGCTTTTAGGTATTTATTATGTGGACAGTAAATCAAAGCATAAGGTGAGAACAGGCTGCCCAGGGAAGGGGGAGAGTCACCATCCCCGGAAGTATTTAAAAGACGTGTAGATGAGGCGCGTAGGGACATGGTTTGCTGGACATGGTGGTGGTGGGTTAACGGTTGGACTTGATGATCTTAGAGGTCTTTTCCAACCTTAATGATTCTATGATTCTATAATACATACATTGAGGATCCCTTTACAGGTTCAGATCTTCATGGTCTAAACTCTTTGAGACAAGGTTCTTCTTTTCTCTTTCTGAAATCGTGCCTGCCACTTCAAAAGGGTGTAACTTACATTGCACATAGGAATTTGCAAACAGTATCCATGCAAAGAGAACGTCTGTTCTTCTTACACTTTCATACCAGGCACCCAGAAGAAACCTACTTGCTTTGCACTGCCTCAGAGAAGCACTTTGATTCAATGAGTTTCTTTTTCCCAACTCTGGCACTGAGGTGGGAATCCAGGCAGGAAACGGGAATCCAAGGCGAACGCTGCACACACCACAGCAATATATTGCTGTACAATAATGAAAAGTGAAACAACCCCTCCACCCCTCACATAGTATTTCACACAACCCTGAATCACATTCCATGTTATTACTGTGGAGTATCTTGTAAGAATGTTTTTTTTTTCCCAAATAATTTAACATACTCTCTCTGGGTATCTCCAGTACTTCAATATCTGTTAGGTATCTGATTCTGAACTGAAATTATGTATCACCAGGTACAGCTGCAAAATCACAAATCTGGGCAATAAAAGCAGAATAAGCAAAATTAACTGGGCACAGCTTAAAAAAAAAAACCTGCTATGGAGCTATTCCTTTTTAGCAGGTAAGCAAAAATTGAAGCATCTCATAAATGTGAAACCTAGACTGGCTAAAGAAATTCTAACAGTTTCAACATGAGACATCAAGTATGAGGATGCGTGTTCATCTGTTACGAAAAGTGCTGCTATCTGAATGCTTTCGTGTGGGGAGGGAGAGGAAATTGATAACTGGTAAATTCTCTTAAAAATACTCTAACAGTTGTTTCCCCTCCAGTTGGTCTGCACATTATCCCTTTCCTTGCCCAAAATTTGTAACGTGTTTATGTCCTATTAAAATATTTTTCTGCATTTGTTTGGCACGAAGAGGACTGATGCAAAAACGATAGGCTAGACCTCCGGATGATTTAAATGATTGCAATTCTGTCACCTGAACTGGAATTAAGCTGAATTACAGCAGCTGGGCAACTGACTGTGAAAGCGGGTAGCCCTGCCACTTGGAAAATAATCCCTGATTCCTACAGAAAATCTACCTCTCACCAAGGCAACGTGTTTGTCTGTCTGGCAACTGGCAGAGCTCCGCGGGAGATCTTTATTCCGGAGCAACTTTCTGCCTCTCCGTTTACACCGCGGGAGGGCAGCGGGCTTTCCGCGTGGGCTCCGTGGGCTCCGGGAGAGCCGCGGAGCTGGTGGCTGTGCTACCTCCGGCTGGAAAGACCTCGGCAGCCTGGGGCGCATCAGCATCCCCCCTCCGCGAAGGCTCAGGGTGGCCGAGCTC
>NW_009234273.1:117930-126714 GCF_000690835.1 Fulmarus glacialis | reverse complement strand
CCCCCTTTTCTCCCCCCTCCACCCCGTGGTCTAGATTTCAATTTCAGGGACACTAGTATAAATCCTGAGAAATCTATTTTTATACCTGTGCAGCTAAGATCAGAATGCCTCTATGAAGGTCTGCTATATTTACTTATACATAAAAAGTATTTTTCTCTTGCTTGAGAAACATACAAAATGTCTTCAAAGAAGAAGCAGTTTATCAAATTCATATTAATCACAGCATCAATAATGTTGACCGGGGTCAAGTCATTACACTAAATATATTGTAACCATTATTAATGCATGTAGCCCAGTGCCATAGCTATGATATAAGACTGCTGTTTCCTGATTAAAAGCTGTTTGGTGATGCAGAGATTCAATACAGATTCTCCCTGCCTTGTGGTGACTGACAGTAGCTTCTGGTATTCTGCTTTCTTCTGACAGTGGAGTATATTAATATGAACACACCTTACAGAGAGGGCTACAAGAAGTGCAGAATGCAGAAAACAGAAGTGTCTAATTTCAGCAGCCACAACTGTGCATCCATAAGGTGGCCAAATTTATCATGGCACATTATGGAGTGCAGCAAATGTCATGAAAACCATTGTTTTTTAATTTTTTTCCCTGAGAGTCTGAATGAGGTGATTTATGGTAGTTATCCATCTTAAGGGTCATCCATCAACTTTTAGTTGCTAGGCAATCAAACCAACAGCTGTTTGCTTTGAATCAAGCTGAAAAGTTGTCAGTCATCACATGCAGGTATGACCTTAGTGGTTAAAAACATTATCATGCATGCAAAATTAAAGAGACAAAGTCCTCGTTTTCCCTCTCCCTCTCCCATAACTTGGTTCATTACTTTCCATGAGCAACACAGGTAGCATTAGCCCCAAAGCTTTTGTGTAAGGCAATGTTTGAAAGATCCCAGTGCTGGAGATGCTGGTCATTGCATCACAGAGATAGTCGCGTGCTCACGTAGAAGTTTTTTGTACAGAAATGGTTTTTAGCAGGGCAGTTTCTCAGATGTGACATCTGAGTTCAGTTAAGTAACACAAATCTTTTTGAAGTCAATCTTGTTGGCACGTTTAGAGTCAAGGGTAGATCTTGAGCAGCAAAACTGTTGTAAAAGGTTACACTTCAGTTGATTAGGCTCAAGTCTCTGCTGGGGTAGTAAATGATGCAGGATGTAGTGTAAACAAGGCTAGGATGCTGTTGTTTTACCATCTCCCCTTAGAGCGGGGCTAGAGGACACAGTGGTGAAACCTCCTGAATTATGCATACACCGTTCCACCATGTTTGTTACTATAAACAGAGCAATATCACTTGGGATTTAGAGGCACTATATTTGACAGTGTAAGAACAACCTAGATGTAATATGAGGACATGAATCTCTTTCCTTGCTTCTGGTCTTCAGTTGAAATCGCTTGCAAGGAGTTACCCTTCCAATTGTCATTTGGCTCCACTGACTGCCATTCCCTATTAAACAACTTTGAAATGACTGACACGTAAGGGGAGCTGGATTCTGCAAAGGATTCCAGAAAATACTGAAGATGGTTGGAGGTAAAGTGTTGAAGAGACAACAGTGCATGATTTGTCAATAAACATACAGTTGCTAACTTGCTGTTAGTTCCTGATACTTGAAAATTGCATTCATCTCCAGTGCTGTAATCTTGAGCGACAGAGCTGCTGGCAGATTGACAAAGATGTAGCAAGTGGTCAGAAATGCTCTGTGCAAAAGTGCAAAGGGGAAGGGAAGTGAGCCATTTTCGGCAAAAACCTGCCTTCAAGCCATTTTTTACCAGATGTAGCCAGAGGACTACCTTTGCCTATCGATGAACTGTTTCAAAGAACTCAACCATGAGCTGCAGCTGTTGAGGTAGAAGTGTTCTGCAGAGAAAATGTTTGTTACTGTTGGTTTTTCTGAGACCTCAGGCCTTTCTTCAGAAGGAAAAAAACCAAGTGTGTTTTACCTCTATGTTAATTCAGACACAGTTGCAAACCTGAGGCCAGTCCCAGTAAAGATGACACATGGTAGTTGTCGATAAATCTTACTTTCCCCAGACGGTATATCTTATTCTGCTATCCTGTGTGAAACAGTAATTGTCTTGTCTTCTCAGGGATTCTGCTATGTGTTAACTAGTCACGGTAAGAAAAGACTCTCTCCTCATTTTGATAAATCTTTTATAATATTTCAAATTTTATTTACATAATTACCCAATTGTCTTTGTCCCCTAACGTCTCAGACTTTCATTTGTATATGAATTTGGCTGTGCACCTATTTAGATGTCACTTAAGCTAATAGTGAACAATCCTGTGCCCTTGAAACCACTGTGTCATCTGTGCGGGCTCTTGCATGGGCTCCTTGTTCACATAACGTCTGAGCACCTTCCAAGTGTTAATGTAAAATATATGTGCAAAATACTCCTTGTAGTGAATGCACTGATGGGTGATAACCATTTTCATAACATCCTCGCCATCATATTTTCACTTATCATGTAGCTCACACCAGGTGGCTTGTTAGCAGTTGCTAATGAGTTTGTTGTAGTGTGGGAGGTTCCCAGGTTGAGAGCTACACTTGCAGTTTTGCTCTGTCGCTTGGGCTGTTTCCAAGACTTGTGTGTATTCCTACTGTTATTTTAAAACACTTCTAACACTTAATTTTGTTCTCCACAGAAACATAGATGCAGAAAATGTGTGAACCAAAGCTTATCATGATGTATCTATTTCTGTTTGTCCCTTTAAAAAAAACCCTTAATACTTTTTCCTCCCATCATAGTATTATTTTCTGTATGTCTTCTCAATAAAATAGATTAGTAACAGTGTAAGTCCTAAATGGATCTCCTGACATCTTTGACTCCTTTCCATTTACAGCAAGCAAAACCTGCTTTTCTACTCTATTTTTTTAAGATAGTAACTACTATAGCTGTAGAGAGGGAAAGTTGCTGTAGGTTTTACAGGAAATTTGAGAAAATGATCACTTTGGGACAGATAGTAGTACCCTGTCAAGTATTATCCCATCTGCAGTAGAGTAATGAAACTCATAGTGGGAAAAGGTGGCAGAATCAGGCTGTTTGATCAGGTTTAATGTATGAAGTGCCTAACCTAGTCCTTTAACCTTTAGGATAGCTCGGTACGTAATCCACCTGTCCATATCGTCAGAGGGACAAAATGAAGAATTTACACTGCTGTTGAACAGAATGAATTTCCATAGTGGATCAACCTAATGTTACAGTGATGACACGTGGTAATTTGATAGTTACCACATAATAACAGGAACAATGCAGTACAGGCAGTACTGGGTAACTCCATTGGATGTAACGGTAATTACATGGCAACTCACTGACTGTTAACGCTTTGTCGTCTGATTACTGTGCACTTAACTTGTGTCAGTGAGGTAATTAACACAGGTGTTTCTGCAGTTGAGGTATATCCAACAGACTGTGTACTTTTTTTTTGACTCCTTGGCCTGTATATTTACAGGGTGATTGTATTCTGTGTAACATGAAGAATTTTTTATCAACCTGCAGAGACATGCCTCTATTCTTCTGAATTTTGGTGCTCTTTAGAGCTGGTGGGTTTCCTTTACTGATGCATTCCTAGGAGGAAAAAAAAAAAAGAAAAGAAACTTAAACAAATTTCTAAAATTAGCCTTATGCTTATGTATCTCTGGCAGTCCTACTGGTGTCTGCTACATTTAGTTGTACTGAAATGGAATCTTAGAATAAAGTTAATGCTCAAGTGATAAGAATGTGATTGAGTAATGTAGTGGGAATGGCTTCGCATTCGAGACAAATGCGGCATCAGATACACTTGGATGGTTTTGCCTGGTTTATTTGAATTAAAGTTAGCAGATCACATGGACATCTAAATCCTGGATTTTCTTGTTACCTAGATTTCTAAACAGTCTTTGGCTTTCTGTATAAGTTACATTTATATATTTTTAAAATTGCTTTTGTTATTTTTGATTTGAGAATTTTTTTGTTGTCTAGAGGCTCTGAGTCAAGGTCAGAGCCTGTTCAGTTAGATGCTGTTTAGAAGCATTGAGCACAGACTCTACCCCCAAAGTTAACAGTCATGATGAAGAAGGCTGATGTGGAGTGAAAGGTAAGGAGAGGCACTATAAAGGTGAAGTCTTGTAGCAAACTTTGTAGGGCTAGGAGTGTAGTCCACAACCCGTGATACTTTCTTCAGTGCTGTGTCCCTCGCTAAATCACACCTATCCCTCTAGACTAGGCAGCTTCCTGCTAACTTACATTTCCACTGATAGCCGATGATGAGCTGCTTTTTTCTCATCCTTTCTTGTAAAGATTATCACTTGCATGTATTCTGTTACAGGCAGTATGTAGCATATGGGTTACATTGTATTTTGCTAAGTTTGCATACTTGAAGAGTACTCTTCATTTGAGCATTTAATTTGCTTCATTAGGGATCAGGTAGATGAAATAAAAACTTAGTTGGTTGATCAAATAAATATGTCATCTAACCCATTATCTATCTGGGTCAGAGATAATTCTTTATCATTAATCTTTTTTCCTTCTTTTCCCTTATGTAATCAGCAGCATGTGCTTTTAGGACGTTCCCAATTTCTAGTAGATCCTGAAGTATGGTTCCCTTCCTCAGGTGAACGGCCCAGTTCCTCAGATTAACTGTTCGGTTTACACATGGAAAGCCCTCCTTCGTGTGCTGTACTTCCAACTTAACTTTTGCTTAGATCAGATACATCTTTCAAGGTTTGTCCTTTTGTACTGTGTTTTCTGTATGGAAAGAGCGCACAGAAATAAAACATTAGTATGTAGAAATAGGACTGAACCAGGAGCATCCCTGCAGTGCTTTGCACTTTAAAAAAGAATCTAATTTCTTCTTTTGACTCCTACTAGAGAGGGTTTCTAGACTGGAGAGTACTACGTGTAGTTCTAGGGAAAATTCAGCAAAATGTATAGTCTCTGTAATCCTCTTCCTCAGCGCAGTGCCACCCTGCCCATTTCCATCTTTCTATGCCTTTGATTGATTGTTGCATGTTTGTACTTTATATGCAGCTTGCCAAAGCCCTGTGCTGTCAGTGCTGTGGTACGTTTGCTGAGAGCAAAGATGTAGCAAACATAACCATGAAAATTTGTTACTACCACCACTGTTTGCTGCTGCCCTTCTGCTGAAGGCTACCACTCCCACAGCAGTGGGGATTACCTCTCCTATCATCAAACAGAACACATCTCCATTCCTCAGCTGCTTCTGCTCAAAGTCTCAGCTTCGTAGCGTGAATCCGCTTTCACTGACAGTCTACACCAGCTAGACTTGTTCTTAGAAATAAGCAGAGCTTTAGCTATGCCTCTTTTCACAAACTAAATGCAGTTCCTTGGAAGTGCTTTGTGGCTGAGCACCAGTGTGGCTGCTGTACAGGCGTACAGTGAAATGTTCTAAAGGGATGCATTTCCTTTGGAAACTTGCCATTCTGTAGTTATAGACGTAGTCTTTGCCTGGCATGCTAGCATTGAAGTAGTTTAGATGTCTCTTGCACCAGCGGTTCATCCTATTAGCCTTCATCTTTGCCTAGCATGCTAAACCTCTGAGGATAAATCTATTCCTAAGTTTCCCTGCTTCCCAAAGAAAATTGTCTCAAATAATTTTTTTCCTTTGAAAACAAGATGACTTGGACTTTCTCTAAACCAACCTTTCCCTCTATGCTCTTGATTCAGTAGCACCAGGGATCTGCTACGTTGCTACTCCTTTTGCCACTTACTTTTTTCAGCAAGTGAGATGCCAAGATGTACAATCACCATGTACAATTTCAAGGATGCAGTAATGGGTGATAAGCTACGGAAGGGAAGGGCAGATACAACTGTAGCTGTGTCGTGGAAAATGGGTTGGAGAGCATTCATAATGTAATCCTGATGTAACCTAAGACCGAATGGCTAAATTCAGGTTTCTTTAAGTTTTTCCTGTGATATATTCTTGTGACAGGTTTCCTGAGAAAGCAACCTCTAGTATTCTATTCAGATACAGTGGTTGCATTTTCCAGTGGTTATGCTTTTCTTGAGACAGCTGAAAAAAGTTCTCCAAAAGCTTAGGTGAAGCTTATGTGATTTCATGTATAGAAAAGTTGATTCTTTCATGATAATATATTTTGGTAAGACCCTTTTTCCTGTTAAAAAGTCTGTACCTTGGTCTCCCATTTTCCTGTTTTCATTGGCCCTTCCTAGGTGTAATTTCACTTTCTTCATTAGTGTTGGCTATGATGAACAAGTGGATGAAACAGAGAAGCAAAAAATTATGCTCCCAGAACCTCTCCTTGTTGTCTTTCTTCAAATAATAAAAGTGATGAAGAAAGAACACTGTTCTTCCATCTTTCTCCATTTTTTGTCTGCGCTTCTGGAACATATTATCTAGCCTGAGAAAAGCTTATGAGCGTGTGTGCGTGTGTGTCTATGTATAAACAAACTTGTGAGTAAAATTGTCGAGGGTGGTAGTAAAACATCTACTTAGTTCAGTGTATCATGAAGTACAAGGCCAAAAGCTGAATGATTCTACTCCTTGAGAAAGGTGTGTATACAACCACATGTATCTTAGGGACATTTTATTGTGGTTTGATTTTTTTTTTTTTTTTAAAGCTTGTGCATGGTGTAAGGGGAAGAAAAATTCTTGCTTTCTTCATTCTTATTTTCTTCTGAAGAGGCTCTGCTACACAAGTCAGGTCGATTTCAGGACTCCTGCTCAAGTTTGCTGAAACTGCTGGTTGAGACTAAGAAAATCATAACATTTATGAACTTGATTCCTCTTAGTTATGCATATGCAATTGGGGGTACCTCATTTTTAGCCAATGGATTCACAGCTGCATCAGTGTCAAACTGGTGGAAGCGTGAACAGAATCAGATTTACACGATCTTTGAACTCCTCAGTGATTAATGAAATTCTTCTTCTGAAAGTGTGACAGGAGGGCAATCTCGACAATATTTCCCCCTGCTTTCTGTGGGTGGAGGGATTTGAAGCCAGCAGTGGAAGTCGGGGGTCCTGACCTGTTCCGTTACAACAATTCACTTGTTCGGGCTGGTATCTCCTGAGTAAATCTCTTCTCATTTCCCGCATGCACCTGTACCTCATGCCTCTGTGGCTGAAAGAGATCGGTCATGCTGGAGAGTTAAACTGTACTTCCACCATTCAGAGTCTGGCCAACAACCAGAATATTCTCTTATTTTAAGCTAGTCCTGAAGGAACACTGCCAATTCCCAGTGCCTTCAACATCACTCTTGAAGGCTGGGAATTAGAGAGACCTGGACTCTGTTCCTGTGCCTTAGTTTTTGCACTTATAAAATTAAGTTAGCAGTAGTTACCTTTCTGTGTTAAGGATTTTTAGATTTACTTGCAAAAGAACATGATGAAAGTGCCAAGATGACAATCTTATAATAACATAGAGTGGTTAATGAATACAGGAAGGTGGTCTCAGTGTTGTTGTTTGCTGTTTTTTCCCAATAACCTTAGTGTGGAAGGGTATTACCTGTAGAGCAGTTCTTCCTTCTAGCAACTGTTGTATGTTCCAGTACAGATATCATGTAGTTTTTAGACAGATCTGCCTGTCTAAAGATTTGTTTAGACACCAGTTCATCACCATGGTTGGGAGTTCAGGTTCCTGAATAAAAGTTAGACAGATCAGTAATTACTGTGGTAGGTCTGGACCTTTGTTGTAATGGTTGGTAATAGTTTTTTTGGAAACTGGTGGCTATGCTTTTTATTATATGCATTATGACCAGCTGTGCAAGGGACTTTCAGGGCACTTTGTGATTTGGAGTTTAGTAAGAAAGAGTGAGTACAAGCTGCAATTAATAAGTTGTGAAGAGACTGATTGTTGCAGCTGAAATGGTGAACTGATGTAGTTACCCAAAAAAGATTGGGAAGCGGTGACCTAACTGTCACCCCATGGAGAATGAGGCTGGTCTTAAATTTGTGAAATATCCCTGTTTTACAACGCTGACTATAAGAAAGAATTCTGTTAAAAGTTAATGGAGGAGTTCCAATGGAACCCTATTAGATTCTTCCTCCATTAAATGACTGATACAGGCTTTTAATGGATGTTTTAACTAGGCATTGTTATCAAAAGGACTATTGCACAAATTAAATCCAGGCCCATAATCAGTGAAGAGAAGCTGGATTTACTCCTCTGCCTTTGGCACGGGGGAGTCTGTGTGTGTTTGTGTGTGCAACTGAAGGGATGGAGAAAATGATGGAGAGGAAGGTGGTAAAAATATTAATTAGAAAAGAGAAATGGAACATTTACGTTTTCAGATGTGTGCTAAAGTTGGCCAGTGAAAATATTGTATAGGTAAAGTAGGTGAGATAGCACACTTACATTTTTATCTACTGTACAAATTTGGAACAAGAAAAGGGTTAAGAGTCTCCTCTCAAGAGCTGTGGTAGTTCTTTGTTTAGTGATCCAGTTTTGGATAACATTTTTATGCCAGCATAAGGCCTGATCCTGAAAGATATTGAATGTCCTGAACTTCCATTAAATTGAGCAAGAGTTGAGGGGTGGGCTTGCTTCTTATAGAGCCTGGACATGATAAACTCATCTAGTGGCATTCTGATCCTGGGAAGGTGGCAGTACCTGTTCATTCTGAATATAAGGCCACATTTTTGCACAGCTGCAGAAAAAGTAGTTTGTGGTAAAGTCAATATAAAAGATACTTGATTTGGAGCTGTCTCCTGTCTCCTGCTATGATGGCGGTATGAAGTGTTTACATGAAGAGTTTGACATTCTGTTTCAAACCAAGATGTTGGCTCGGTGTTACGATATTTTAAAGTTCTCTTTTAAAAAGC
>NW_009234273.1:105058-117899 GCF_000690835.1 Fulmarus glacialis | reverse complement strand
TTTGCTGTCTCTGAAGTTAAAGCCTGTGAAATTCTGGTTTCTGACATTCTTTTGCTTTCCCGTGCAGAGTGCATGCCTTTCTGTAGTGCCCCTGCAATGACCTCCTCTCTAACCTGGATAGATTACCCATGAGGGGTCATTTGGTTTCCATCCTTGTGTAGCCATGGCCGTCTAATTTAAAGGGACCCCACATAGTTCTTTAAGTTCCCTCTGTGGTACAGTGACAGTTACATATTTTGTTAGCAGATGTCATCTTAGTTATTTCCCTGAACCATCCAGTGAGTGAAAACTGTGTTAAAAAACGCCAAAACAACGCAAAAGGAAAACAGAGCAAAGTAAATCATTGCTGTCACTGTGTCCCACGTGCAAACAAAGTCTGTGCATATGTCGGGCAGTTGCTGTGTATTTGGATACAGGGGATGTAGAAAAGTAAGGTATTTTGCTGTTCAGCCAGAACCAGCTAAATTTGTATCATAATGTTTTGCTTCAGAACAGTCATGGTGATGCTTGCTTTCTATCAATAAGTTTTCCTTTCCTCGCTGTTAGAAGGCCCAGGTTGCAAGGCTCCCGTTTTACTTGCCCGAGTACTTCCTATCGAGATGCTTTAGTACATCTCAAAGTGTTTTTCTGGCCTGCTTAAATCTGGGACATTATCACGACACAGTGTTTGATCTTGCCCTCTAATATGTTCCAGTGTATTGCCAGTTTCTAGCAAATCCGCTGGTGCATGTTGCTGACAAAAGGCAGGTTCAAACCCGGTGATGGTCCCCTTGAAGACCTTGGCACCTAGCCTACTCGAATGTCACAGGCTTCTAGCAAAGACTGTCAGTTATACGCAAATGGCTTGAAACACTTTTTATTTTGTGACATGGGTTATTGACCACCAGAATAAGAACATCTGAGCCTTTTCCTCTCAGTTGTAGTAAAAACTTCAGACTTGGCATAAACTGCAGTTTTTTTGGAGAATGGGAAGGCTAGATCTTTCTTCTCTTAAGGCACTGAACTGGTTTAATTGAAAGAACAATTTGATTTGCTGCTGTAGCTGCTGCTACAGTAAAATAGCTTGGAATGCTAGCAAATTTTTACTTCTCTCACCCAAACCAAGGATTTAATACTGGCAGGTGAACTTCTGAAGGCTGCTATCAAGTATACAGAGACAATAACTGTCTTGGAGGTGGAACTTTGTCAATATTTTTTGCCTTGGGCCAAAAAACATTCACAATAATGGAGTGCTAAAGCCCTGCTCAGAAATGTTGCAGCTAGAGAAAGGGGAATTTATTCCAAGTTTTAGAGTGCAGTATTTTGGTAGGATGTGTGGTTTCTTAATCATCCTTATGTTGAAGCATCAACCATCAAGACATTTGGGGGACACCTAAAGGCATGCTTCTTGTTCAGTAAGAGCTGCCCTTATACTTGAGGTCATGCAAAGCTGTCTACATTACTGTCCTTAGTATTATGTTATCATGCATTTTTGAGCCAAAATGTCTCTTCCTGTGCCCTGTAACCTGGGCAGAGGATTTATTTTTTATTATTTTGAAATATCCCTAGTGGGACAGGGGAGAGAAAATTCCAAATTATAATACTGAGAAATTAAATAGATGTTTACAAAGCTACTTTCCCTGTTTCTTTCTGAAATGATTATGAAATGATAATCATAAAATGATTCAGAGAATAGATAATAGAAGCCTCTTGGGATTGTTCATATAGCATGTAAGTACAGCAAGCCAACTAAGCTCTTATAAACTTATTTTATAAACTTATTTTATTAATGCACATTGATTTATAATTATAATTATTAAGCCCAGGAATACAGAGAAATGCTTGTTGTTTGGAAGCAGGTAACCAATTAAAGAAGTAGCTCTCAGCTGCAATGGGCAAAAGCAGGCAAGAGGGAGGGAACCCTCTGCTCCGGTGCGTGCCAACCCCAAGGTTGACTTTCCCCTGGTTAACACTGGGATAGACTGCGCCAAATGCTGCCTCTTCCTCTTTATCTCTCTTTGAAAATGAAGATTAACAATATGAGACAACATCTCTTTTGAAAAAAATGTTAGGTGCCTGGATCTCAATTCCCCCTTTTATGGGCACTGGTGAGATTTTTTGCACTGTGCAAGTGCAAGAAGACCTTGGTTTGGTAAGACACACAGGGAAAGCTCTTCTTTATTGATCCAAGCTCTGGCAGAAAACTAAACTCTAATACTCCCAGCCTTTAGCAGTGTCTTTGATGCCAGTGTATGAATGCAGAAGTAAACAAAAAGGGACCGTGTTAGTTTCAGCTGTTTTCAATAATCATCAAAGAAATACCAGTAGATGTTTTTTTCTAAATTAAAAAAAAAAACAAAAAACCCCCCAAAAAACCAAACCCAACAAACTAAAAAATACCCTTAGAAACCAATCTTTCTTTTCTTTTAGTCTTTTAAGGCAGAATTAAAACAGTTTGAGACTAGGTGACTATTCTCCTAAAGGCAAGAAAAGTCTAACACAAACATTATGTGCATGCTATATTATTTTTACTGAGTTCCAGTACTGAAATTCTTTCGAAAGCAAGCTTGTTCTTAGGGGGCATCATTGGAACAAGTTATTTGGTTTATTGTGTATTATGTTTCAACCAGTTTAGGAAATTCTAGCTTTTTGTAATGGTCTCTGATAGTGCAGTCCTCATTTTTATGTGGCTTCTAATGTAGTTAGTGAGGCTCAGATCCTCTTTTTGCAACTGCAAACCCACCTGTGTGTATTCCTCTGATGTGTATGAGTCCTGTTGACAAGTATGTATGCATGTCAGAAAGACAGTAACTTCATTTCTCAAAGGTTAAGCATACACCTTTCTTTAAATATATGAGTGTTCCCAGGGCATTTTAAAATTGTGCCTCGATTTTAAGCAATTCATTGGCTTGAAATCTGCACCTTTAAATCTCAGATTTGTATTTTTAGATTAATTGCAGGAAAGGAAGATCCTGACCATGAGTGACAGTCAGCTTTCTGATACACAGAGAAGTTCACTCTAGAGCTCATGGCATTTTCATACGAATAAAACGGGCATTATGAAGTAAGGTGCTTGGATGGCAAATGTTAATCCGACCAGATTCTAGTGTCTGGTTTAAGGCTGTATAGAAATATCTGGAGGTCTTCTGGCTGTAAATATAGTCCCATCCAAAGAGTCAAGAAGTGTGTTTTATTAGATACGCAAGGTTTTCTACTTTAAAGGTAGCTGCGTGTGTGCCATGAATCTCACTACCTAGGTATAGCTTTCATAATATATACAGTATCGTTTGTTATTCCTTAGAATATCCACTAATGCAATGTTGTATTTTTCTTCAGATAGATAGAACCAAGTCATAAAATTTAGATTTTATTTTCCATTATAGCTGCAAATTAGTGCCATGTATAGGTATAGTATTTTCTGTAAGCAGAAGTATTAAAATAGTTTTTGCAGCTAACTTGCTTGTTTACCGTTTCCTAGCTAAGTATTAATATTCTTATCATTATTGTGAAAAATGAGTATCCTCTGTAGTTTCATGACCTCTTGTATTTTAGTATTCTAACATACTTACAGGGTTCCCTGTTTAAATAAATTGATGTTTGGATCAGAAAACACAAACCCTCATAGATTTGCATTTTGCCATCCACGCACTTGGTAATTTTTATGAAAAGACCAAACAGCAAAAGGCAAAGCCTCGAGGTCTCCCCTCACATTTTAGCGAAGATTTAACAGCAGGATGACATAGTGAATAAGGGCGTGCTTCTGTGATTTGCTCAGTACCTCCTATGATTTACCCTTGGTGCCAATAAGGGCAGGCAGTATTTTGCAGAGGATATGCATCCCATGGTAGGAGCAGGTCCTAAGAGTTTTACAAAACACACTGTGAAGCAGCAACAGAAGTTGGAATCTAAACAAAACCATGCTTTTCAAAATAAAAGGAACAAATATGTTTTATATTGTGGCCTTTGGGTTTTTTTTTGTTGATGTTTGTGTTTTTTTTTTTTTTCAATTACGGTAGCTGATGTACGTGCTACTTCACCGTATTGAACAATACCAAGTAAGTCACTCGGCCATCGCTGAAGAGCTGGGGACCCAGCCAGGGCCGCACTGCATGTACTCCAGAGCACACTCCCGTTAGCAAAAAACGTTCCACTGCAGGCGCTGGATGAGAACTTGCTGTGCCCTGCAGTGGAAGGGAAAACACTGTCCTATAGTGCCTGTCGCGCTCCCCTCCTTTACCTGTAACCTCGCACGTTCCTTTCCTTTCATTGTCAGTGCCTGTATTCTGCACCGAGGAGTACATAGATGCTGAGATTGAACTGTTAAAATGAAACAGTATTTGAGCTTTTCAAGCACAAACTAAAAACTGATGAAAACATTTTTTCTGTTCATTTCCTTCAATGCTCTCCACAACCCACTCAAACTAAAATAATTGTACAAAAATCTAACATTTCCTTTGGAACAAGGTGATTTTCCTCTTTCTCCTCTCTCCTTTCACACAGATGATTTTAAACATCTAGGGCTAGACAGCTCTGATGAGAGCTGTTTCTCAAATGTTTGTGTGGCACTGATTTTGAGTTACTGGGTGTCTTAATCCTCTAACCTTGTATCTTTTTTTCAGCCTGGTTAGGGGAACAGTTGCTGAATTAAAAAGATGCATTTAGTGGGCCAAATTCTTTCCTCTCTTATACCCATGCTATGTCAGGAGAGTCCGTGAGTTTGTACTTGTGTTAGTGAACGTAGAATTGGATTTTGCGTTCATCTGTTTTACTTTATGCATTTATTTTTGTCAAAGCATATTGTGTTTACTCACAGGTGTTAGTTATCGTAGCAATAATTTTTCTTCTCATTGGTTTTGGTAGCTCTAGGAACATTTGCTTGTACACGGACAGCTTGCTCCTGTTGTTTATCCTGCTCTTTTCCAAATACTAAGTCACGTGAGAGAACAAATCACAGCATGTTTTTGTGGTAATACTTTTTGGTTAGCTGTTGATGTACTTTCCACAGGTGTTCTATACGATCAAAAATGTGACTAAACTGAAATATGAGAGGTCATACATCCACAGGGGATAATGATTTCTGGCCATAATGCTAACAATGATACTTAGCTGGGACACAGTAAATAACCATGTAAGCTAGGAGTACTCTATGTCTGTTTAGATGTCTGTTCAGGATTGGGATTTGTCTCCTTATTAAGACATGGCCGCACTATAAAAATGTTCAAGAATTCATGTTCTCCCTGGTATTTGATTATACTGTCCATAAACCTCTGAGAAACATCACCTGCTGTAAAGTCAATAAAAAACAAAGATGGAATTTAAGAAAACCCCAAGCTCTTTCAGCAATTCATGCCTGGCTCCAACATTCTGCATGTTACTTCTCTACAGAAAGGCTCGCATATTCATCTAACCAAGGAAAGAGACTTCCTTGGATAAGTGCATACATGTGCTGTGAGTTCCTTACGTTCAGGCAAAGATGACTCTGGTTTGATTCAGAACCTTTCACCTGCCTAACCTAAGCTCTGACTACATAATCAATGGGGAAGTGAGACCTTCTTAGACTGAATTAATTTCCAGGCTTATCTTTGCTGTTATCGATGAATATTTTGTCATTAATATATAAAAGTGTTTAAAATGAAATAAAATGCATGAAATTATAGCCAAGACATTTTTGGTAAGCATTATAGCGTTTTAATGTTAATCTGAAGCAATTAAAGGCCAGATCTCAAACAGATGAAAGCACTCTACATCTCCAGTGTTAGAAGACAAGTTAGTTGAAAATGATTTCTGAAAAAACCACAAGCTATTGATTGTGTCATTTGTGAGCATGGTTATTATGAGCATCTTAAATGCTATTCCGTTTTCCTGTCCTTATAGCAAACACACAAACAAAAACACAGACAATATGCAGGAACTTACTGCTGCTTTCACGTAACGATGAGGTTTCAATGCAGCCTTTTTGTGGTTAGAATAACTGAGTTGGGGGTCATGGCACATAAAATAAAACTATGAAAGGGCATGTCTTTTGAAAAAGAAAACAGAAAGTTGTAAATAGAAGACAGTACTGAAAATTAAAATGATAAATTGAAAAATAACGTGATTGAACTTTTTCTGAAAATGCAGTTAAATTTGCTGCTATTATTTAGGCTGCAGCAGACTTTATTTGGGGGAAGAAATGCTAGGGATTTTATTCCTCTCCGTTCCCGTTTGTTTCCTGACATCTTCTGATGATATTTTTCTCTGTTTTTTCAATTATCGTTTGCTAAATATATTATGACATTTTATGTACCTTGGTCGAGAGCTTTGAGACCTCTGTGTGGCTTCGCCATTCTAGCAATTTCACAAATAAATCACCGATCATTGTGCAGAAATATCACGGTTTACATGAAGACAGCATTATCTTTATGGTAGAAGAAGCAGGTTGGATAGTTGGATTACTACGTCTGTAGGTATGCGTACAGAATACACCCACTCGTATCTTTCTTTTTAATTAGCACTTAGTAGTTTTTATTAAAGCAATGTGTTACAGAGGGATTTTGGACGTACAGTGGTGGAATCTACATTCTTCAATAAGACATTTCATTTTACGGACATACGTTATTTCTGCGTGTATAAAATAAGGATACGTTGTTAGTCTTTTGTTAATTTCCACATAATTAAACATTATTATCTATTTACCAATGAATAGATGTGATCTGTTTACAATATCAAAGATGTGTATAAAGCACCCAGCTATAGCTGAAGCTCTAATTAAAATACATCATTGTTTGTCATGGTTTTAAGGCGAAAATTAAAAAGCGTTGCCAAATTAATCTTCAATCAAGAGTTCATTAATTAGCTAACCTTCTGTAAATGGGCTGCAGTTTGATGACAGCTCACTAAAGGACCATTTAAATGAATTCCTGATTGTATCAATCAGACAGGGGAAAAGAATTAGATTTGCGTCTCTTTTGCAGTAGTTCCTGCAAACATTTCCCCAACATTTAATGCACACAATGGATGTTAAACTATTTTAAAGTGATGAATCCTTTTTATTACTGTCCCAAACTCTGTTACTTCTTGCTGTATATCAAGAGGAAATGTATAATGCTGCCAAGGTTTCATGATCCTGAACAGAATATTGCAGAGGAATATGCTTTATAACATAGTAATAAGCAGTTGCTTGAAATAACATCATAACTTTCCATGAGAAAAACGTTTTGAACAAATTATTGATTATATAATAGTCTTTAGTAAAATTTACTTTGCTTCTGTCATGAATTTTACAATATTAGGGCTTAAGTGGTCAGGTACTTCAGTTGCTTTTGTGCTGGCAACATAAAATTTCTGGACTTCTAGACTATCTGGAAATGTCTGCCATGAAAGTGACAAATTAAAGATGTTAGTGCTAGATTAGAGTGTATTTCTGTGTTACTTTAGTGCACGTAATATCTATCTAGACCCATCACAAGGCTTAAAAAAGAAGTTTAGAATGGGTTGTAGATGTTAATACATGATTTGGTGGCTCCTTTTGTGATAAATAGGTGGGATTGGTTTTTTTTTTTTTTTGCATGTATTTAGTCTGCATGTGTGCCTTTTGTGGTTCTGTGTGAACATGTGTTTTATGAAAAGTACGGTCAAAATAACAGTCTCTATTTACTCTTGCCAAAAGTTCTCCTTCTAAACTTTGTATAAACACACATTTAGTTAACATTTGGGTTGGTTATCTTCTTAGTGAAATAAAATGGTTTGAATTTTTTTGGGGGGTGGGTGCAGTTATTTAGTCAGTAGATTAATATACTCAAAACTCTTTGAAACAAAAATGTTAATTAAGGCCAAGAAAGACTGCATGTCAAAGCTCTAAGTGACATATTGCATATTATGACACCTCAAATGTCTACAAATTGAACAGCCATGGTGATCTTTTTCTCCCCCGTATAAATATTTCCATTTGCTTTGTATTATGTATACTGATGTTATTAACCAGTTACTGTAATTGATATGTTATTCTAAGATATTGTAAAATATCTCCCAATCTTGTTTGTGTAAATGATAGAAGTATGTTAAAATACAACTTAAGCTGAATTTATATTTTTCGGACCAGTATAGCATTGTACATTTGTGTTATTATCTGCCATGAGACAATAACCTTGTCCAGCACTGCTACATCTGTTAAGTCTATCCTGCCAATTAAACCACAGAGCTGGTGTGGGTTTTTTTCTTAGTCAAGGTGTTTATATCAACATTTCATACAGATACAGTAATCCAGTGTGAAAGAAAATAAGTTTTTTTTCCTCTGTACTGATTTGCATATGCGTGTCAAATCTAGCTATGCCATTTTTTATAGTATTGAGGAAAACAAAATGACCTTTACTCAAGTTCTTAATAGTGGAAGATGCTTATGTTCTGAGTTTTGAGGTGGTGGGGGCAAGAGTCTGGAAGAGCAAGCGTTTGCTGATTACGCTACTGATGCTCGCAACAGTCTCATACAGTCTAATACACTAAAACTCTCTATGCCTTCCTGTTATAATTGCATCTCTGCTCAAGGCTACTATAGTTAGGCTACATTAAATCTCATTGTCAGTCAGGCTGCATAAGGCTCAGGAAGCTCACGGGCTGGAGCTGGGCAATGTGATCTTCCTCAAGAGCAACTTCTCTCACTGCTACTTGCTTGTCTTCTCACAGGCTGCTACGTAACAGTGTACATAATGGATACCCCTTACGTAAATTATGTAACTTGATTTCTCCCCCTGTCTGACAGACACGATTTGCTTAAAAATAAATATGAGCCTGGTAATCTTGGTTGCCCATTCTCCTTTTAGCTAACTGCACGTTAGTTATCGTATTGAAGAAAAAGAAAAAGCAAAAATTCACTAATTCAGTTATCAACCCACATACAGCACACATGTAGGAGATGGGTCATGTACACTTAACATGTATGATAAAATATAGGAGCTTTCAGCAGGGCTTCTATCAAAATAATTATCTAAGCAATTATCTGTGCTATTCAGCTAACTTTTGCATGCAATGGTGTTTCTGTGCTTTTGTGTTCATCAACCTTACTGCTTTGAGTTCTCTTAGGAACTATTAGACTGACAGTTTTCAAATTGTGCAGAAAAGACAAAGAAAGAGAAAAGGGCTTTTTATAGAAAATTGTACCTTTATTACAGGTAGTTAATAAGTATTAATATTGTAAAAAAATCAATGGGTTAAATGCAGTTGTATGATTTTAACTGGTGCACAGATTTCGATCCTGTGTGGCTTGCCTGCATTTTCAGGAGGTTGTCTCTCAGCGTCTCAACATTGCAGTTCTTTTCCTCCCAACTGCAACACTATATATGAAAAAAACGAACGACAGGCAAACCCTGATGTGCTATGCTTGCGTGAATTTTGCAAACAGTATTCCTGATCCTGTAGTTTGACACGAGCAGGAACATAAACAAACTGTCCCTGAAGCATGCACTTCAGGATCATTTTGTCATTCAATCTATAGTAGTAATAATAATTGTTAATGTTGTGGCTTGTTGGCTTCTGTATGTATATCAAATTAGATATGTTTTAATTCTTGGCTCTTCAAAGGATAGTTATGTATGCTGATGAACTGCTGTTACTTCGGCTTCAGGCAACAGTATCCGTTGAATTTTGTGTACAGATAGAAGAGTGCATACTAATGATTGTATACTTTAAAAAGACAAAAACTATTTTATTTTGTGTGAGGATTTGTGTTGTTCTCGGTCTTCTTATATGAAACCTTTTTTGTTTTAAGAATATGGGCTTTTTCTAGTGATAACCTTTTTATTATGCAAAGGAAAACCTTGCAAGAAATAATAGTCTTTTATTAAAAAGTTTCCTGCTTTGTCATGGCAGTTTTCTTTTAGTGCATCATGACTGGGGAGAGAAGGACAATTCATAGGTGGGAAACTCAACTAATACATTTATATTTAGTGGTTGCAGCCTCCTTCCCAGTTACTGGCAAAGCCTTGAGAAAAGTAAACCATGTGCTTTTGTACTGTCATATTTGATTTGGACTATATTCTCACTGTTGTTTGAAGTTAACATGAAACGCAGTGTCTGCATGACCCATTTTAGCAGCCCATTATCATAATTTCACTGTCGTATGGCCACTGAGTTAATGTACTTACAAATGACAGAGAAAGTGTGTTACATGACCTCAGGGTTTTCAAAAATTAAATGACGTAGGAGGTCGTATTTCAAAGAATTGTTAAAGAGTAGGGTTTTGGGGGCTTGGCTTTTGGCTTTTTTTTCCCCTCACCTTAAAATGTCATAGCTTGTAGCAACAAGAAGGTATATTTATTCCTTGATAGACAAAAATACTAAAAGTTTAAGCTTTTTTATGGTCTGGATTTTAGCCATTAACTTAATATTTTTGGGTAATGTGAAAGTCCAAATGCAATCTATTTTAATTATTTTAATTAATTTTTTCCTTGTCATTTGTCCGTGTTCCTGGTATAATTAAGTTAAATTATCTTTTGTATTTATGTATTTTGCTGGGTATGGTTTTGGTTTTTCTTTTTGTTTGTTTGTTTGTTTGTTTCTTAGTTTGTTTTGGTGGTTTTTAAAGGAATTATTTTGAATGAAAGCAGCAAAGCAAGTATGTTTCCTGGATTTGCTACAATGGGGCTATCTTCTGGTTGATCATGTGATGTGATAGTGCTGGGAATAATTTTGATTTGAAAAATGAACTTTTTAAAAAATGGCTTTCTTAATTTGAATTTAAACCAGATCTGAATATGTTTCTTTATTTAAGCAAGTGACATTGGCATTTTATCAGTGCACAGTGTCCCCATACTTCCCAAATTTTATGGTGTCATGAACTTACATTGCTAAAACCCACCATAGTGAGTGATTGATGTTTCTTTCATCACAGAAGGGGTTACATTGAGGGTAAACCACACTGGCTATGATATATATCCAGTAAATGAGGAAACGGCAGGAGAAACCACAAACATGTAGTCCAAGTGGCATATCCTCACCTTTTCCTCATAAAGTTAGGTATTGAAACCAACTGGCTTATCTTTCTCTTACCCTTGTGAAGTTGGAAATCCTGTAGGCAGCACTCTGCTTGAAAGGCCTCTCCATGGTTCTCCTGCTTGAACTAGAGTTTGTACAAACCAACAATTTTTTTTTTTTTCCCCATAGAAATAGACAGAAGTCTGGCTTATTGTCAAAAAACCAACCAACCAACCAACCAAAAACCCCAACCTTTTTTGTGATTAATATATTCCCTGAAAGTGAAACTATGTGACAAGCAGAAGGAATCCCATCATTTTATTTGAGGATATATTTGGCAATGATAGAAACATAAAGTGGGAAAAAGCTCTACCTAAGCTCGATCTCCTTTATCACCCACAGGCCGAGTGATTTGTGACTCTTGAGTCGGGTTTGTGTGTGTGGGCTTGCATAGGTAACCCGGAGTAGGTTGCAAGGTTGTTGTGTGGTTCGGTAGATGAGTTGTCCGAGCATTATTTTGACTTGGAAGCCTTATCCAGGCAGAAGCCACCTTTATGTAAGTGGAAATTTTGTCTGAACAAGGACTGGAAGATGAATCAGTATTCTTTGCTCAACCAGTGTTAGAAGCCCTCCAGCCTCTGACCCTACTGACAGAAATGGTTTTATTTAAAATTGCTAATTTTTGAGAATGCTCCCGAATGTTATCTTAACAGGCTAATGCACCTTGAATTGGTTTGAAGATAAAATGTGATTGCCATGTGTGCCTAGAAATTACTGCCTTAAATAAATTTGGGAGCTCGAGACAATTGTCTTTAAAATATTATTTTCTGGTTTTCTATCTATATAATTTCATAGCAAAGCTAAATAATAATGTAACAATAGCAAAAACAATAATACCAGAATTTATTTGCTGAATTTAACATTGTAAAATTGCTTTGTTGCTTGGTTTTCTCTGGCACTAAGGGACTGCTCTCATTTTACACCCAGGCAATCCCATTGATTTCAAATACAATCTAAAGGGGTTGTCTGCTTATAATAGAGGGCAGAATTTGACTTTCATTGCTGGGTGTAAATGACGGCAGAATTTAACTTTAAGGTCTCAGTCCTGCAGGAAACCCCTAAGCGCAGCTCTGTTCATTAAAGAACTTAGCCATGCTTTTAACCTTAAATAAGATTCCTCTGCTCGTGCTTATGTTTCGCAGGGCACTTAGACATGCGTTTAAATTTCATTAACGTTGGTGTGCCTGAGCACTTTGAGGCAGGACACGTGCACAGCTTCAGGGATAGGAGCAGTTTTGCCATCTTCAAAGGCGTGAGCTGTGTGGTGGGTATACCTGACCTGAGCGTGGTGGGACCTCCTGCCTCCAAGCGCCCCGTCGCCACTGGACTGTCCCACTGCTCCGTCAGCAGTCAGCGGGGCTCGCTTCTGCTGCTTTCTGTTTCCACGCTTTGCTTGCTCTTTCTTCTAGGACCCCAGTTTCTGAAAATCCAGTTGCTGCTGCTTTAGTGACTGCTGTGAATTCAGGTGGTGTTTGGTTGCTCTCGCTTTAAATTTTTGTGTATGTTATTCTCCCTGCTGCGACTGTGCTTTGTAAAAATAAAGCACAAGATCTAGTAGGGTTTCTAAATTCTAATGGAAGTACATAATTCTGGTGTACCAGTCTTCATAGGTCATTTGCTGAGAGCAGTGAAAGGCTCTAAATACACATGTGATCTTGTGGAGCCTGTGTCTCAGGTCTGTGGTTGTTCTCAGGCAGAGTACTGACAAGATGAGGGATCACCACTCTGCTTTACATGTGCAGATCAGCGTAATACCTTGTGAACAAAACAACTGGAATAGAGCATCCAGGCACTTGGCTAATTGGAGGCTCATTAAAAAATATGGAGATAGATGGTTTCTTCTCAAGTTGCCCTG
>NW_009234273.1:72558-100058 GCF_000690835.1 Fulmarus glacialis | reverse complement strand
GGCTGTAGATTGTCTTTTTTGTCCGTACTTTTTTGCCCAAGATGTGAAATGTGTTCTTGTGTGCAGTGGAAGTCGCCCCCAGCCTAGAGTGCGGTTTGTGGAAGGTGACAGCATGAGCTGTGAAAACTTCTGCAGCTGCTGTCTCCTGTTGGCTGGGTAAATATTAGAACTGTGGAAATACGTCTGTTGAGGAATGGTGAACATTCACATCGCGCCACTATTGTATAGTCCCAGAGTAGGCCCTGGTGTAGTGAACAATTTTAGACTTAAACCCATCCCTATTTGTTGAAACTATGAAATACATATTTCAGTGAAAACTGTTTCAGTATTCAATTGCTTTACTGAATTGTGGCCTTCAATATTTAGGTGTTTCTTCTGAATAAATTTATTTGTTCAGAGGATTTAAAATTGGGTCTTCAAGAGTTTACTACATTTAATTTTGTAGACTGTTAAAAACAAATACCATCATGACTTTTTGTCCTTTTCAAAATAATGTATTCAATGCTTTTTGAATAGACAAGAATAGCTCCGTAGAGGCAGATTCCTTCAAAAACACCGGTCCGAGGTTATGGAAAGGTTTTATGTGAGAATATTTATATTTTTAACCACATCCTTACATTTCGGATCTTTCTCTGCTTTTTCAAACAATGGATGTGTATTTATAGTGTAAATAATCTCACTGAAGCAAACACAATGTGCTATGCTACTCACATGTACAATATACAGTGTCTCATGTCCACTTAGATTAGAATGCACAGCTTTTAACGCTGCTCAAAGATGACAATGTATCTATGGGGAAGCATTGGCATCCAGAAGGCACATTTTATAAGCAAAAAATATTAGCAAGACTTAATAAGAAGAAAAGAAATACAGACTGCTCCTCCTAATTTTTAGTTGTCTGGAATTTGAAGCCTTTTCCCCTTTTTCCACCATGCATTTGCCTGAGTGTGCATGCACAAATATGAAGGAAAAGAAAAGCTGACATTATGTTCTGTAATTTCTTCCACTTTGAATATAGTTTTTGTTGAGGGGGATCACTGCTTATATCTGCTCTTGGTGTTTCTGTGCGGTTTCAGGACACATGTAAACCGGCAGTCTTTGCAGATGCAGGAATATCTGGAGAAGGTTGCTCAGAGTTTCTCAGTCACAGAAAGATACTCTGTCTGAAATCTGTTTGTTGAGCTACCTATTATAATTTAGGGGCAGAATCTGAACATCTCATGCTTTTATTTGATGTAGAATAATATTACTTGTCTCTGCAAGTAGTTATAATAGGAACATTTTTGCTATGTTTAAAATTCTGAAGCTTACTTATTTGTCAAATTTCTGTGAGAATTTTAGTAAAACATAACCTGTTTTTAGAAATAAACATTCTTCATTTTGTATGCTTCTGAATTATCTCTAACAGAAAACTTTTCGGTGAGAGAATTGCACTGACCTTGCAAAATACCATATGTTGAGTGTGCTGCTATTCATCTCATAAGCATTAGTAGTCTTGAATGAAAAAGTATTGTGTGTATCCTGTGGTAACTAAAGGATTTAAATAAAATCTTTTTGATTGCAGTGATAGAAATTAAACATTTCAGATAAATTACTCTCTTTTTGGTTAAGAAGCATTATTTCTTTGTGTTATTTCACATAACAACTATACGGACATGTGGGCGTGCACATCATGTAAATTCTTTTTTTTTTTCAGAATCTGGCTTAAATTCTGAAATCATAGAAAATCAGAGTCCTGGCCAATCGTACATTCTTAACTCTTATATTGCAGTATATATTGGTAGGGGAGTGAACTCAATCGTGTAGTAGTCTCAGCAGAACCTGAGACTAGGATAGTAAGGGAAAGATGGATATTTCACCCTAACACTCTGTTTCTTTGCTTTGACAGTTTAACACCGACCTTTCATGTAGTTTTAATGTTTCTTGTGTGGTTTAGCTCCTTTTATTTTTATGGTAAAGTGCAAAAGTACCAGAATAGAGAAAACATGCCATCGTGAATAAATAAAGGAAAATAAAAGATATGGCAGTGGCTCAACTAGAGTTTCTACTTACTTAAGCAGATATTTAGATGGTTATATATAGCAATTATAAAAATAGGTATTTGTGAATTTATAATTAAGTAAAGATTTGTTAGCAGATAATTCACCTGGATTCTTACAAAATGCTCTATCAACTATACTAACATTCAGCATCTTACCACAGTTTCTTACATCTATTTATTAAAAATAGTGGGATATGAAAATTAGAGAAAATTATCAGAGTTCCACCAAGGTTAGTAAGAAGATAGCTGTTCACAAAAACTCAGAATGCGGTCCCCCTCAGTTTTCAGCTTCTACTTGGTGACTGTCTGCTGACCATTACTAAGTTGTTTGTTTTGGTTTTTTTAAGTAAAAATGCCAGATGGTAACTGTCCATTTTTATACATTTTAGGCCTCAGAGTTTTAAAATTTTTTTATTTAAAAGTAATTTCAGAATCAGAAAGCATATTCTTCTATAACTGTTCTTTACTTTTCTGAAGCTTAAAAATGTATTGTCTTATGCTGTTACAAATGACTGAAAACAGGTGTATTTAATGAGAGAGCTAAGAGACCTTAGACTGTAGCTGTGGGTCTGAATTCTAGTTGCATACCTAGAGTTCAGAACTGCAGCGGTGGTACTGTGCTCCAATACCTGCAAAGCGTTTCAACAGCAGCATTACTGCAACAGTGGGAAGCTGACTGACTTCTTAGTTCTTTTACTATTTCTGTATTTTATTCTTAATTTTATGGACTAAATGCATTTTTAAGAAATTTTTTTTTCTGGTTTTATGATGCTTGTCTGGCATCTTCCTGGCCTTTGGCTCCAGGATGATTTCTGTAGTGACTTCTATTGTGCTTGGTACTCACCAGACCTTTTAAACATATTAGAAAACACCTGAGGCTGACACATCTGTAAGGAATTGGGCCCTGCCTAACACTTTTTTGAAAACCAAAAGATCAAATTCTCTTCTGAAAAAAATTGACACTTAGAGGACAGATGAAAGATGCAGTGGGCATCTTAAGGTTAAGTACTAGATGGACTACTTTTCTACTTTATCTGAAAAGATCAGACTGAAGTAGTTATTGGCTGCACTAAGACTGAATGATAAACGTGAATACAGAATGCAGTATTGGCTATAATACTGTTACTTTTCTAAAAAAAAAAAGAAAACAAAAACGTATTTCAAAGAGTGTTCATATTACAATGAGAAAAGATTATTTTTATTTTTCAGAAAAGAAGTTTCAGAATATGTTAACAACTGTGTGCAAAAAGAAGCTCAACTTGTGCTTATGCTCCCCCCAATTCAAGAAGACTTCAGCTTTGTTAACATGATAATATGTATTTTCTTCATATCACATAGTAGCAGAAGTGCCTCTTTTTCTGCCTTTCTTTCAGTATTCTACCATGGAAGGACATAGCCCACATTTCAGTATCACTTGGTGCACAGTTCACCTGACAAGGAGGCATTTTTTTTTCTATCACTGGAAATCATTCACAATCCATGTTTTCTACCTTAACATGCTTATAAATGATCTACATTCCATTATCATTGTGATTTTTTTAAGCTTCTTTTACAAAACTGGAGGGAAATGTGTACAAGTATGTTTTCTGCTTTGCAATGAAAGTGTACATTTATCACTTAGGTACATTTAAGCCACTTCTGTGAATTGGGCCCTTGGAGTAAATGTGTTTTGATGTAATGGCCATCTGCTCATGAATATCACATTTGCTAGTTTAAAAAATAGTTTGATATAGATAAACACATAGTTTGGTAAGATTATATAGTTTTACCAGGTGGCAATACAATAGCAAAGTTTTATTTTTACCATAAACCAATAATCAAGCTGGGATGGAGGTCTCAAGTTTTTTGTTTGGTGCTTTTTAAAATTAATCTCTAACATTTCCTTTTAGTTGCTGACAGCTTTTTTCAAAATGGTAAATGCAGGACCCACGTCAGATCATAACACGAGGCAAAGTATATCCTAGCCATTTCAGAAAACGATCATAGTCTTGCTTCTCTTTTCACCTTGTAAAAATGAAAGCTGTTCTGCTCTCAGATGGACCCAGTACAGCCAGCCACCAGGAGACCCTGGAACAGCTAACCTGACAGACTTGCCCCGTATAGCTCCATTAGAGTCAGGTGTCAGTGACACAGAAATGGCTCTTGAAGCTATAGCTGAAGCCAGTTTGTGAGAAAAGACAGCCCTGACGAGATGGAATTGGCCAAGCCAGTGGTTCTGAGTGCCGAGGTCTGAGGGGTGCAGGTCAGCTGCCATGTGTTGTGCATACGTAGTGCAGTAAATATAGCTCAGTGCCAGGCCATTTTTTAAATTGATAAGAACTGGTTTAGTAGGCTCTTTGTTCGATTTTGGTTTTGATATTATGGTATCTACTGTGGTCCTGGCACATATTTTACTGCTGAAGTCAAAGTTTATTCTTAGATAGCACTGATATCAAACTGTAACCAGGACAGAGTATATGGATTTATAGGTGGAGTTTGTGAGTGATGGTGAGTTTGGTTTCTGGAAGTATCTTCAAAATTTGTCTTTATGGTTACTGCTTTTAGTACAGGAGACAGCAACGATGTAAAATGTGTGTGTTCAATAACTTTGTCTTGTTTTACCCCCCACTCTCCCCTCCTGTATTTTAGCATATGTTCCTGAGGAGGAATTGAAAGCAGCAGAAATAGATGAAGACAGCGTGGAAGATGATGGGCTGTCTCTGGACATCCAGGAGAATGAGTATTTGTGCAATGAAGAAGCGGAGATCAAAGAGGCTCAAAGCTACCAGAACTCCCCAGTCAGCACTGCAACTAATCAGGATGCAGGCTATGGTTCGCCGTTTAGTGAAAACAGCGATCAGCTGGCCCATTTCAAAAGCACTTCCTCTAAAGAAGAGAAAGAGGATCCTCAGTGCACAGACAATGTTTCCTATCCACAGGACAGCTTGGCACAAATAAAAGCTGTGTATGCAAATTTGCTTTCAGAGACTTGCTGGTCCAGTTTAGCTTTGGACTTAAAGAAATCCAATCCAACCACCAGCAACAACGGAATCAGCCAGAATGAAAACACCTCCACTACTGACACCAATGCCAATTCCCAGAGTACAAGTACTACCAGTACCAACACTAGTACCAGTACAACTACCAGTAATACTAGTAACAGTAATAGTAACAGTGGTGGCTCGGGTTATGACTGGCACCAAGCTGCATTAGCTAAAACTTTGCAGCAGACCTCATCATACGGACTTCTCCCAGAGCCTAGTCTTTTCAGCACAGTACAGCTTTACCGGCAAAACAATAAACTTTATGGGTCTGTGTTCACCGGTGCTAGCAAGTTCCGATGCAAAGACTGCAGTGCAGCCTATGACACACTGGTGGAGCTAACAGTGCACATGAATGAAACTGGACATTACCGTGATGACAACAGAGATAAAGAAGCTGATAAGACCAAACGGTGGTCAAAGCCTAGAAAACGATCCCTTATGGAAATGGAAGGCAAAGAGGATGCCCAAAAAGTGCTGAAGTGCATGTACTGTGGGCATTCGTTTGAGTCTTTGCAAGACCTCAGTGTCCATATGATAAAAACAAAGCATTACCAGAAAGTGCCTCTGAAGGAGCCAGTACCAGCCATCACTAAATTGGTCCCTTCTACCAAAAAGCGAGCACTTCAGGACTTAGCTTCACCTTGTTCCCCTGAGCCAACAGGGATCACTGCAGAAGCTTCACTGGGTGAGTCTGCAAAGGATCAGAAAACTGCCAACCCCTATGTGACTCCAAACAACCGCTATGGCTATCAAAATGGTGCTAGCTACACTTGGCAGTTTGAGGCACGCAAAGCCCAAATACTGAAATGCATGGAATGTGGCAGTTCCCATGACACTTTGCAGCAGCTCACTGCTCATATGATGGTCACTGGTCATTTCTTGAAGGTGACCAATTCTGCTTCCAAAAAAGGCAAACAGCTAGTATTGGACCCTGTGGTGGAGGAGAAGATACAGTCTATACCCCTTCCACCCACCACCCACACAAGGCTACCAGCCTCCAACATTAAAAAGCAGCCCGATTCCCCAGCGGGCTCCACAAACTCAGAGGAAAAGAAAGACGTAGAGAAGGAAAAGGTGGTGGTCAGTGAAACAGAGAAAAAGATTAAAGAGGAGAATGAGGACTCCACAGAGAAATTTGAGCCAACAACTTTGTATCAGTACCTCAGAGAGGAGGACCTAGATGATAGTCCTAAAGGCGGAATAGACATATTGAAATCTCTGGAGAACACAGTGACAACAGCTATCAGCAAAGCTCAGAATGGAGCCCCTTCCTGGGGAGGATATCCCAGTATTCATGCAGCTTACCAGCTCCCAGGAACAGTCAAACCTCTTCCGCCCGCGGTGCAGAGCGTTCAAATGCAGCCGTCTTATGCCAGCAGTGTAAAATCACTGTCGTCAGAACACAATGCGCTTATCCATTCTCCAGGCAATCTCACACCCCCACCTCACAAGAGCAATGTATCTGCGATGGAAGAATTGGTGGAGAAAGTTACAGGTAAAATCAGCGTGAAGAAGGAAGAAAAGCCTTTGGAGAAAGAGAAGAGTTCTCCAGTCAAACCCATGTCTCCTGCTGCTAAAGAAAACAAGGACTTCCCAAAAGCAGAAGAAACAAATAACAAACAGCAGCAGAAGAAGAGCTCTGAGACAGAAGTTCAGAAGGTCAAAAAGGATAGTCCAGCAGAAGCACATACGCCAAATGGTACAGAGCCACTTAAAACAAAGGTTGCAAACGGCTGTAACAATTTAGGAATCATCACAGATCATTCACCTGAGCCATCCTTCATTAATCCATTGAGTGCTTTACAGTCCATTATGAATACCCACTTAGGCAAAATTTCTAAGCCGGTAAGCCCCTCTCTGGACCCTTTGGCCATGCTGTACAAAATTAGCAACAGTATGTTGGACAAACCCATTTACCCAACCACTCCAGTCAAGCAGGCTGATGCTATTGACCGGTATTACTATGAGAACAGTGATCAACCTATTGATTTAACCAAGTCCAAAACCAAACCTCTTGTTTCCAGTGTGGCTGACTCTGCCTCGTCCCCGCTCAGAGAGAGTGCCCTGCTGGATATTTCTGATATGGTGAAGAACCTCACAGGGCGTTTGACACCCAAGTCTTCTACTCCGTCTACCGTGTCAGAGAAGTCTGATGCTGACGGGAGCAGTTTTGAGGAAGCTCTGGATGAACTGTCACCAGTACACAAGAGGAAGGGCAGACAGTCCAACTGGAACCCTCAGCATCTTCTAATCCTTCAAGCCCAGTTTGCTTCCAGCTTGAGGGAGACCCCGGAAGGCAAATACATTATGTCGGACTTAGGTCCACAAGAGCGGGTACACATCTCTAAGTTTACTGGTCTTTCCATGACCACAATTAGCCACTGGCTGGCCAATGTGAAGTATCAGTTAAGGAGGACAGGTGGAACTAAGTTTTTAAAGAACTTGGACACAGGACATCCTGTTTTCTTTTGCAATGATTGTGCCTCTCAGTTCAGGACTGCTTCTACATACATAAGTCACTTAGAGACACACCTAGGGTTTAGTTTGAAGGATCTGTCAAAGTTGCCACTTAATCAGATTCAAGAACAGCAGAATGTTTCAAAAGTCCTCGCGAACAAGACTTTGGGCTCACTTGGAATTGCCGAGGAGGACTTAGGCTCCACATTCCAGTGTAAGCTCTGTAACCGAACTTTTGCAAGCAAGCATGCAGTCAAACTGCACCTTAGTAAAACACATGGCAAGTCCCCAGAGGACCATCTGATCTATGTAACTGAGTTAGAAAAACAATAGCGTCCAGGTAAGCAGCCAGGTATGCAAGTGACCACAGGAACATTGCACTAAACTTCTTCATAGTACTGCACTAGGCCTGACCTGAGCCTCTGAAATCAGTCTTACTTTTGTTGCTGAACTGCCTATCTGGACCTTGGTTTTTCTTACACTTATTTTGTAGTTATATTTATATGCTCTTTGTCTGATCTGTGCATGGTTATTTTTTGTTTCTGTTTTTATTTTTTGTGAGTCAAAGTCTGACCTTTATTTTCAACATCTGTCCTTGGTGTTAAGCTATCTTTTGTAGAATATAGTGGGAGACACTATTGAGAGACATTAATTTAGCCGTAAAGAAAGACACAAAGAACAATGATAAAGAGACATCCTAAAATTACAAAGTTGCCATGACAATAAAGGTCACAGAACCTGGTAGTGTCAAGTTTTAACCCTCTGAGAACTGTAATAGCATTTCTGTGCCTTTCCCAGTGACTAAGTAAGTAAATAAGGAAAAACAAAACAAAACAAAAGGCTTAAAGGTATTTCATTTAAATAAAAGCTGTGTCGGAAGCAGAACTTATTTGTTTTAAATGAACGAGCTTCTTTTTTTTTTTTAATGCAGAACTGGTTTGTGAAGAATTTGTGCATGCAGTCCTTGGAAGAAGGAGCGCTGTGTAGTACTCAAGGGGTTAGGAAGCCACAACTGTATAAGTTTAATAATTAAAAAAAAAAAGCAAACCAAGTTGCCACTATGCCCAAACCCTCTGGATGCTGAGAATTGCCACTTTTTGGCAAAAAAAAAAAAAAAAAAAAAAAGTATGCAAGCTGTTATTTAAAACAAGTGTAAAAATGCTCTTTTCTTTCCTTTCTTTTTTTTTTTTTCCTGTAAAATACTGCAGTTTATAGTTATTTACAAATGTTAAGCTTTGGTACAAGCTGACCTTTCTATAGTGTGCTGCATTGGTAAATGAAAACAAAAAAAATGGGGCAAATGTTGGATTCTGTTCCTTGTAAATTGCCAGCATCAGCTTAAAAAAAATACATGTTACATATCGTACCATTTTAAACTGTTCAACTTTCTTTGTACCTTCTGGCTGTATGCTTTCTCTTTTAACTTTTTATATTGTCATTTTATATTCGATTTCTGTGTATATAATGTAAAACCACACTTTTGGAATAAAATTTAGTTCCTGCAGCTTGATATAAATAGAGAAATTTTACTGGCACCTGCATCTTTCCAGATGCATGTACTTAAAGGAACTATCTGACAAAAAAATAAATAAATAAAAATAAAGCAAGCAATGCACTATGAATTATACATTTTGATGTTTTATCATTAATATTGTACAGTACATTTTGGTTCACACAATTAAATCCACTGTTTTCTCAAGTGTAAAATAAACCCACATGCAGTTCTTGATTTACATACATTGTCATGTCGTCATTATATTGCCTTTGAGGTGTTATTCCAGCAATAAGGGGCATCGTTTATATAATCAACCAGCAAAAGCCTGTTCGAAATCATCTCTCGTGATCTGTGTGCTGACGTGTTTCATTTGAAGCCGTAATACTAATAACCTCTTAAAAGAGATTTGCAGTAGGTACAGAATCAGTGGGGCGCCATCAATTAGCAACGGGCGTTCTGCTCATCACTGAAGTACAAGAAGGGCTGCAAAGGTTTCGGCCAAGTTAATTTTCCTATGCTGAATGACTGTGCCCGTAGTAATTTTCTGTGTGCGTTCAAAGACCGTCTCCTCCCTTCCTTCTCAGGCAAAACACCTTTTGATTTCAACAGTTACACAGTCAGAGGCTGTGGCTTCTGCCCCTGTAGTCTGCTGAATGCTGCGGTACTTGCCTTTCTGGCAGCGGTGAAGACCTCTGAGGCTTTGACACCAGTTTTTACTTACAGTACAAGAAGGCAGACCTGTGTTTCTCTGTACTTTTTAAATATTGCATTTTGAGGTAAGCTGAGTGCTATCATATGAGGTGTTTCCCTTAATCTTTATTTCTGTTCTGTTGAATGCAGATGTCATTTAGAATGTAAAAGAGAGCTGTCAGAGCCTTCACTACTCTATCTTCTGAGTGCTTTGACAGTTACAGTGTATGAAAGCCTGGGATCTGCTATCCATTACACTTTTTGGAGGGGCTATTAAATATGAGGACCTAGAGGGGTTTGCTTTCACATGGTATTAGTGATACTATTGTGTTATATATACTTCTGTGTACGTATGTATATTTCTGTTCCTCCTTCTCGATTCTTCTGAAAGTAATGTAGATGTAAGATCTTTGCTTCCAAATACAGCACAGTTCTGCATATAATCTTTAGTTACAACCCCAGAAATGTCTATGCGTTGTTCTGTTTTCTGCAAGAGCCTAGCAGGTCCAGGTCAGTTACATTTACATAGTATTTCTAAGTAGTGCAGGAAAGTGCCATGAGGGTTTTTTTAAATGTCCTTTACTTTCTTTGCTGCTAACTACCTATGTCCTTCAGGGGATCTAGCCATTTAGACATTTCAGTTCAATTACTGGATGATTATGTACTTTGGGCCCAAGGGGTGGTGAGGAAGAATAACAGTCAGGCCTACGGCTGTAATACAGAGTCTTTAAATAATAACCCTCTGAAGTTTTGTTTACTTTACCACGGGCCTGCAAACATGTGATCATAGAATATGCTGTATTACATTGCAGTAGTGGGTGAAAAGGTTGAAAGGGAGAAATAATAGCTCTAAAGTGGGTTTGAATCTAATGTAAATCCATTAAAACTCATTTTGAAACATGGCATGTAAAGTGAGTTCTCAACACCAGGTGACTCCCTCGAGAGGTGTTTATGACATTACTAAATCCGTTCAGTTCTGATAGCTTCAGAACTGGACAATCACTCATCATTTGTGCCAGTGTTTGAAGAAAGTCCATCTAG
Organism: Fulmarus glacialis; assembly: GCF_000690835.1. NCBI lineage: Eukaryota > Metazoa > Chordata > Aves > Procellariiformes > Procellariidae > Fulmarus > Fulmarus glacialis. The sequence goes on along the minus strand of NW_009234273.1, from coordinate 89,311 downwards.
AATAAGCTAGTAGCTTTACCTGGTGACTATGCCGATGTAACAATTTCTAAGACTGAAATACGAAGTAGATGAAAATTTGAGGGCTGTAATGTTTCACTTGCTTAACAAAATGAAGCACAGCGACAGTATGATCTTTATTCTTTGGATTTCTGCCACTTTTGTTTGAATATCGTATTTCCGAAAAATTTCCTTTAAAAAAACCCAATTGCACAGTTTAGAACCGAGCTATTCTTTTCCTCCAAATTGGTTTGCAGGTTTATTTCTTGTTTATTTCAAAAAGATTTCAACAAAGGTAAGTTTGTGCTATTCTACTAGTAGCTACTAAAGCTACTACATGGAAGAGACCACATAGCCGTTCAGGACTGGTCTTGAAGAAAAGAGCTGTAAGAGCCTTAAAACCTGTAGCAGTCTCCGTAAGCTCGTATACTATTTTGTGACATATCCAAAATCCATTGTATCTGATTCTTTTCAGAGATGCATAAAGCTACTTTTTTTTAGCATTACATTGCTGGTGGTTACATGTTTGCTTGTATCTGTTCTCAGAGGGGAAGATCTTGGTTTGTCTACTTAACAGGTTTGATTTCTGCTTCTGTGCGCTTTTCTGTATTGCTGTTTCGAAGCTGATGCAAACCACTGCAAATTTGAGAGATCTGTGTACTGGTGACATTAGTCTTGAATGAAATGACGTTTTTTTCTTTTTTAATGGCATTTTTTGGTGGGATATTCACTAATGTTTTCTGCAACATAACTTTGTTACGGCTTTCTCTGGGTAGTTACGCTGGTAATAATGACACCAAACATAATCTGTCCTTATCATGGAGGCCACTAAAATGCAATTGCAATTTAGTATAAAGGCATAAAAATATACATGTTATCTTGCATTAGACTAATCAAGGCACACAGCATCAGCTTCTGCCTGCAATTTCCAAAGCCATCTCAAATTTGGACGTGTGATATTCTTTAAATAATATGGCAGAGGTCCTGGTTAGGAGACCTCCAAGGAGAGGCCGATTTCCATGTGGAGTGTTCTCGCAGCTCTGTAGGTGTCGGTCTCCCGGCTGATGCAGTATTGAGTTACTCTCCCAGCGTGAAAGTAGCAGGAAGTGGGATTTCACCATCTGTTCACTGAAATTTAAAAGCGGGGTCCTTTTCTGTCCATGTATGAGAATAGAATGCTAACCCCAATTTACCGGCCAGATACTAATCTAGATAATATGATTCTTCCAAATTTTTGTTCTCCCTGCTGTTCTGATTGAGTTTCTTCCCATAATGTTTCATGTGGCTTTGCATAGTTTCTCTTCATCACTGTGTATAGTTGTCTTCATCCTACAGGTAGGTGGAGTGACTACATTTTGGGATGAAAGATGCTATTCTAAGTAAAAGGTGGTATCGTAGCTAGGTGAAAATATCGATACCCAAAACTGGGTGTGTTGTGAAAAAGGAGAACATTTTACAAGTCTATTTAGATGATGCAGATCACCTGAGGTTAGTATCATTTATGAAACGTGCTTCTTTATCCAGCATCTTCATTAGCTTTGCGTTTTTGACTAGTGACACAACAAAACTGATTTTAGAATAGTTTAGCACCAAGAGATCAGAGCTGCAAACACTGATACACGGCTAATGGACCTGTTTACTTTCAGACAACCAATATTAGAGTAGGTGATGATTATAAAAGCTGCAGACCTTCCCACTGAGAATGAGACGCTCCAGTTACTCTGTTGTGGAGATCACTTCTTTTACACTCCTCTCTTCAGTCCTGTCTAGTGACCTGCTGAATCAGGGTCAGCATGGTCAAAGTGTGTCTAGTAAGTTTTTATCCTAACCACTGTAGTTGTTACCTCTGTTTTTTTCCCTTTCCTGTAAAAAATACGAAGTTTAAATTTGATTAGCTATGGCCAGGTTGCCAGGATTTTATGGTTTTTACTTCTGGATAAACTTCTTAGTGTAAAAAATGCGGGGGAGGATTAGCTGTTAAAATTATTCATTCTTTTTAAAGAAGTGTTTCTCTAACTAAATTGTTCAGGGCACAATGGGTTGACCATCAGTACAGCGTAATTCTGAACGAATTTAATATAGTGAGAGTGTACTGTACTTCTGTCCAGAGTGGTTGTGTCAGCATTGTCGGAAGATGGAGGTTAAAGCCTGACAGGTTCCTGACCAGGCTTGTCAGATGTAGGACACCTGTGGCTAAATGCCACGTGGTCACTTGAGGAAGGAGGGTTGGAGACTGGTTGCCTGCAACCCATCTGCTCTTGTAGGAGTCCAGAGCTGATTCATTTGCTCGGAACAGCATACATTATGAAATCTTAAGGACTGATGGGACACGTTAGGCAAATACAGGCCAACCTTCAGGGTCATGCGGGTAGAAGTCATCTCTCTTGGTACACACGACAACTTGTCCAAAGCCTTAGAGTGTGTACAAACCGAAGTTTGTGTTAGAGCTTGTCTGTGAAGGATAAAAGTGGGGTGGTACCCGTAGTTCCTACCCGAAAGAGACACACGTGATGGTGGAATCCAGAAAGCATCATGCTAAAAATCGTGTAGTCAGAAATAGTGCCCAAAGCTCTTGACCAGCAGGTAGAGGTTTAGCCGCTCGGGCATGCTCTCAGGCACAGTTCTTTACTCCCCAGAAAGTTTATAATCAAAACAAAACAAGCAGTTGTGTTTAGTCCAGCATAACCTGGGGTGGAAGATCCAATAGCTAAGAGCAAGCAGTTTCTTTCAAATAAGTTCACTAGTGGACTGGTGGGTGCTAAATCAGTTTGGCAAAACGCATTAACCTGCCAGTTGGCACTTCAGTTTCATTATATCCTACTGTGTGTCGCCATGCTCAGAATCCTTTCACCCCTTGACATTCCTTTCAGAGGCGTTTGGATACTCAAGACTGCATAGTGCTGAGGTCAAATATCGATCTTGCAGAATCACTTGAAATCATGAGGTTTTTGTATTTTTGAATGGCAGGATACATTGCTGTATCTTGGAAATGGGCATAGTCTTCAGATGCGGGCAGACAGATTGGGTCACGCGCCATTTGCCACCATTCTGCAGCTAGTGGAGGTCGTTGCTGTAAAATTCTGAAGACTGCCTCTGGAAGTGAAACCTAGCTAGGGAAAAACAAGATTTCTGCCACTCTCACCTTCCTCTCTTCCCCCAGTACTGCACAGTGCATTGGGACATGCAAAGAAATTATGGTTTAACCTGAGCATTTCAGAGGAGCAGTGTTCTGTAAAAACTAACCTTCTTCTTCAAGTCCTGGTTAGTCTTAGTTTATCGTTGCACGGTTCCAACGTGTAACATCTTATTTGTTGTCATGGAAGCGCTGCTACAGGCTCAGCATCAAGAACATCCTCTTCTCCCCACTCTCCCCCCAGTCTCCAGCATAGCAAGGAGAACTGGCACAGCGGCTCTGCAAGTCACTATCGTTCTGCAAGGAGTTTGAGGGTGGACTGGGAGGGAGAGGATCGGGGTAGCAGGGGATTTTGATCTTGATAAAGGGGTACAAAGTTTTATGTTTTCAGACGACCTCTTCACTTCAGCTTGATCCGCTATGCCCGGCAATACAAGAAGTGGCTCTTGAAAATGCTGCCCTTTGGCTTCAGGGTCTTTGACATCTCATTGCTTAGTACTTAGAAAGGTGAAAAAGTTGTGTAGTAGATCACTTCTGTTCATCCCATGTTCCAAGGGAAAGCTAGACCTGTTGTAGGTAGGATGTGAGGTTCATTAATGGCTTTTCTCACTGGTATAAGTCACTCCCTAGGCATTTTCATTCTGGACTTTTTTTCAATTTAGACTAAAGTACTTTGGAAGCAATTTAAGCCAAACTGGAAAAAGCCACTTTTATTCTGTAATAAGAAAAACTGCCGAGGGCTTCTGTGGCAGGGAAATTGCCTAACGCTACCAGTGTAACTATAATGGTTTAACTGGAAAATTCTCACAGTAAACAAGCTTTAAGTTTATTAATGTGCAAATGCTGTCTCCAAAAAACACTGCAGGCTCAGACACTGCCCACAATTGGTGTATTACTTGGCAGTCCAAGGTCAAACACACTCAGCATGTTTGCAATGGCCATGCTGTATTAATAATTATATATAGTAGTATCCGAGTGTGTAGCATGATGATAAAATGTGGTTCAAGGATGCACTGTGTAGCACATTTCTTTTTGCAGTCATGTGTGTCTTTATGTTCAAGGGAGAGTTGAATTCTTAGCTGCCTCTGAAGTGCTATCTTGCTAAAGTTTGTAGCATTTAGCATTAACTGTCTCTACTATTTCTCATCACTACTTTTCTGTGGCGGGATAATGTGAAAAATTAGATAGCTTTGCTCTAAAAAAGGCAGCAGGTCTAGACTTAACGTTGCACGGGGATCCTCCGCCCGAGTTTTGGGGGGTGGTGAGTGTCACATTTCACATTTTTTAAGTGTGCTTTGACAACTGGGAATCTGGAAAAATGCAAAGAAGAAATAGGACCGAGGAACGACTAAGAACAGAGTCTAATGATCAGCAGCCATCAGAAGGGTAAAAGCAGCACAAAAAAGAATTGGAGCTTGGAGATCCACTGTGAGAAGAAGGAAAAGATGGGAAAGAGAAATGATAGGAGAATAATTGCTATTAGCAAGAGCAGGCGGCTGGGATTTTGAAAGCTAGGACTGAGAAGGGTGAAAAGGGAAAGGCTGGAAGGCCTGTTTGCCTGTTAGGAAACAAAAGGGGACCTAGCCAGGTAAAGCTCAAAGGGGCTCTGTGCTGGGAGATATGAGCATGCCTGAGTGATGTTTGAGAACCTCTCTGACCTCTTGCAAAAAACATGGAATGAGGCTGAATTTGTCTCGGGAAGAAAATAAGGTTTTGTAGTGGACAGCTGAAGCATTCAATGTAAAGACTTCACAGGATTGTCTGTTCAAAAGCTGCAGGGTCAGGGAGAAGGAAAGATAAGGAGGGAAGCCTGAGCACAGAGTTTGAATGAAATGTGATGGGGAGTGCTCTTTACCTGGTGTTGCCTAAGACGGGGAGAGGAGCAAAGAGGAAAGCTTTGCATGGGGGCGATTTAATGGTTGTTTTGTTGCTGGTGGTTGGGGTTTTTTCCCACTTCAATCTTTCTAAGAGCAATAACTACATTAAATTTGTATTGCAATAGCAATCAGGGTCCGGGGCCCTGAGTATGCTGGTTGCTGTAAAAACACACAGTAACAGTAGTTGCCATCTCATTTAAGACAAGGCATAACAAGTGGGTGTAAAAGCCGTCAGAAACATGGGAGAAGGTGGTGCAATTTCATAGGCTACGCATGTACATAAATTGAGTGCTTGCGAGTCATTTAAATTTTAAAGACATTATAATAGATGTCGCAGTCTCTACTGGCCATCCACCTAGCTGCTCTCAGTTGGCAACTTCACTATTGATATCTGGGCATCATTTTAAGTGAGCACTTAAGGTTGAGTATCGAGGGAAGGTATTTATAGTTTCAGCAGAGTGGGTTGATAGCTATTCCAGCCCCAGATGGGAATTGGGTTACATGACAGATCAGGCTGCCTTCCAATTTTATCCAATACTAGCGATAAGGGGAGGGGGGAGGGAGGACAGCTGCAACCGTATAGTCCTTCTAGGGTTAAAGATCCTAATGCTTTAAAGAGAATGTCTAAAAGAAAATTTCTTTCTGAAATAATTTATGGAAATGCCGTGCTCCCTTTGAAGGTTCCATGTCACTGCATGGCACTACGCAATGTTCTCTTTCTTCACCTGTCAGGCAAGGACCACCTCGAAGAGTCTCACTGCTGATTACTAGTTAATTGTCATTAATAAGTGACAACTGACATTATGGGGGCTTAATGCAGAGAGAACAGAAAAGAGCCACAGATATTCTAATGAGCTGACTCCTACGTGCCCTCTATTGTTGTCGAAAATGAGGAGCTGTCGTCATTGTTCAGGAGATGGGCTTCAATTGCTCTGGAAAAATATTCTCTTTTAATTTCTTTATGCATAGATAATTCCTGATGCACTCTCTCTCCCTCTCTCCGTCTGTCTCTCTTGCTCTTTCTTTCTCACTCATACACACACACACACACAGACACACACCTTTCTGTGAACACGCTGAAAACTTCCACTGGCGATATACAATATGTATGAAGACACAGTAAAGCTTTTTTGATTTTAGATACGCACACGTGCAAGCATATCTGTACACACATACACACAGACTATCTACACATAAATGCAAATCACCAAGATGTTTATTTTATTTTAAGACTCAGAAAAGGGGTGGGCATGGACAACTTCACTAAGAAAAGGAACCAAAGGGGATGGTCAAGACTATATGAGCTGATGTATGAAGTTAGGATTGGGGAAGTCCTGTTCTGTCCCTAGTGCGAGGAATTTTGAAGTGATGGCAATGAGTGCACACAGATTTCAGATACAGGTACCTAAAATTAGGTCCTTGCTCTTAATTTAAATAGTAGCTTAATGACTTAATGATTTTCAAAACTGTCAAGCAGGCAGGAGCTCCCTGGGAGGCAGTGGTGGCTGCGGATGCTCAAGACTGCCTGCTGAAAGTCAAATCCATTCTTTGCACACTTTCTGAAAATCTCAGCCAGCAGAGGGCCAGAAATTTGGGGGAGATTATTTAATTAGGCATCAAACTCCTGGTTGCATTTCCTGAGAATTTTAGAAAACTAGGAGTTCTGCTTACACCAGACAAGTATGATAAACCCAGGATAAACTGACTTCTGTGCAATGCCAGATGAAATGCATATATACATATAAAAGAGACTCTCTCACTTTGCAGATTTGGGATAAGCAGGGTTGCTGAGGATGCTGCTGACAGCCACCACCAAGAACCTCTCCAAAAGTCAGGAGATTCTTGAGGTAAATGATTCCTGAGGTAAAAACCTGGGTGAAACAAACTAAGCCAGAGGTGGTGTTATGATGGTGCCAGCTTCTCCTACCAATTTTGAAGCAACACAATCACCTGTACCGAATCTCTAAGTATGGCCGGTACTTGAGGTCTAAATTGTAGAAGAGGAATTTTCTATTTTTACCAATAAATATCCAAGAGTTTCAATTCTGCAACAATAAATTGCATGTCTGTATTGCTCTCTAACATTTAAGGCTGTGCGGGTTTGCCTGAGAAGTGACTTAACCAGTGTCTTTCGACTATCTACACAAAGGGGAGAGCCCATCATTTTAAGGGGAATTTCATTTCCATTGCATAGCTCAAGTTTAAAACTCAAGACTCACAGGAAAGAAAATGAAAATGAGATGCCTCTCTTATATAGTGCTCGGAGCGAAGACATGCATTAGCATTCTCTGTCTTACTGCCTGCCAAGGCCCAAACAAAAGATACAGTCTGGAACAATGGCCTGAAATGAGGAATACAACCGAAGCAGCCACGCAAGAAGCCTGCCATTTCCCATGGTTCGGGGACCTGAAGCCAATACATAGTGCCCTGAGCACCTGTGTGGAAGTGAAAAGCTCCTTAAATGACAGTATGTTATCTTTTTTTTTTTTTTTAATGCTGGGCTTCCCACTGGAGTCAACGGATACCATGTCTTACATTGCCATAGTGCAACTTGATGGATTCTGATTCCCAGGTCTGTATGTGACTTTGGATACGACCTCTCTGTGGCTGAACCTACCTGTCTTTTAAAGAGATGAGATAATGCCTGTATGGCAGAGAAGACACATGCTGTAATCTGTGGTGAAAGAGTTTGTAATACTGCGTAGAAAGCATTTCTTGACAGTGCCAGTGTCTTTTCAGTTACTGCACTGTCTTTAAAATTTCCTTTTGAAGAAGGCAGTTGAAAAGATCACAGCCCAAGCTACTTCGGTTCCTGAGGCAAGAGGTCAGCTTGATGCTCTTTGTGGTGCTCCTCTACCTTCTTACCCTCTGGGTTAGGAAGCTTCCCACTGCCCACTACTAAGCTCAGCTTAGGGTCACAGCTGCCAGGGCAGTTTCATATCCAAATCTATCATAACAGTTGTTACTGTCCTCATAATTCTTCCCTTCTTGCTTCCTTTCTAGCTGCAGCAAAACAGTTTTGGCAGCTTCTGGACCCCTGCAAATCTGATGCTAGATACCAGTGATGTCAGCTGAAGTTAGTATGTTGAGTGGAGTGGGTAAAAGTTGGGATCCTAGGTAGATTGGGTGGTTTATTGCTTTTAATACCATTGATCTTATTAATGCTACTGGAATGTAGCAAAAATTGATGGAGTCGTTCCTGAGTGGAGTTGTTCCCTTCTTTATCGAGAGTCCTGTGGCGTAAAATTGAGCAATTGCTCTCCTGCCCTATGTACTTCTTCCCTCTCAAATGAGAGTCATTAACCTTATTTTCATTGCGTATGTGTACTAGAGATTGTCACTCAAGACCTCTTAGACATTTTAGCAAACACTTTCAAATGACTGGGACTCTGGCTGTGGTATTCTTCTTTAAATAATTTACAATCATTAAAATGACATCAGACTATCTCCAGTTCTGGCATTCTTTCCAGTCGCTGTCTCTCAGATGTCTATGTGGGATGAAGGTAAAGCTGGGTCTGTAATGATGGATGTCCCTTGCAGAAAGTGGTTTAGAATAACCCAGGACACACAACAAAGCCAGAACTGGAGATAGTCTTATCTCAGTTTTAGAGCTGTAAATTATTTAAGGGAGCGCTCCAGCTCCAGGAAACTGAGGTTACAGCAAATATTAAGCTTCCTCTATGGCTATTTTTCTTGTGTCAGGTGGTGTGGCAGAGTTTATTCACAGGCATTCAGGGGCTGTGGAAATAATCAGCAAATGAGGAAAATATTTCATTTTCTTTTGCAATTTCTCATGTCAGATTTCTAGAGAACTAAAGCTTGAGGTTTAGGGCCCTTTGCATTGAATTCAGATCCATAAAAATCCTCTTGATGGCTAGAAAACATTGCACCAAACTAATAGATGCATTGTCAATAGAGATTATTACGACTTCACAAAATGCTCCAAGTAACAGCATATCATTTATCTAATCAAATGCAAGATGCTCCAATCCAGTGACTGTTAATAAATAACTAACTCAAGAAACAACACGATGAAGTTGCAGTACCTGAAGTGCTCAGTGATAGCTTGTGCAGTCTATCTTGCTTCAGTTGGCATTGAAAGGTTAAACATGCTCCCTTCTTTCCTCACACATCCTTGCTTGGTACATAAAATATACATGAAAACAAGCTGGGATAACAAATACCTATATGTATTACTGAACTTAAGAGGAAATTTCTGAATTATCTTGGAGGGGGCTGCTTCAAGTGATAGCAGCAGGGGAGGGAGTGCCTCCTTCGTGCCCTTCATGGCCAGCACAGGGCGAGAAGAGGCCCCTCCATGGGGCAGGGCAGGGCAGGGCAGGGCAGCAGCTCCTTTAGCCCCTCTAAAGTCCATACCTCTCTGCTGCCTATCCTGGCAGCTCTACCGAGTAAGCTAAAGCTAGTCTTTCCCTCTCTGCCTTCCCCGAGGCAGCAGTGAAGCCTCCAAAGGTACACGCAGCAAGGAACGGGCACCTGCCATCTCTCATGGGGGGACACCTCCGGGATCCTTCAGTCACTGCAGGGCGTGTGGACATGCCCAATCCATGAAGGAAGTGCGAAATCCTGCCTCCTTTACTAACTGACACAGGGACAAGGGAAGAAGAAGAAAGAAGGCGATTTCATTGTTCATATCAAAGCATTAAGTTCTTGAATTTGGAGGTGGAAAAAGTGCGGCTTTTGTTCCAGTAGCAACTCTTGCCTTTGGTTTCTTTTTAACATTACGCTGACGGTAAGTAGGTAAAAATCATACTCATTTGTGGAAAAGCATTTTTTACGTAGTGTATATAACAATATCAGGAGATGGGGGTAGAATTTCAAAGTGGTACTTTTCTTTGGCTCCTTCCCTTTCAATAGCTGTTGTTTTGATTACTCTGTGCCTTAGGCTATCATTAGAATCTTTTTGTGTGTGGAAGTATTAAGTCCATAAATATGAAAATAAGCCTGTAATTGACCCATGGACTGAATTTATTTCCATTAGATTCTTCTGCTAGTATAAAAAGCACAAACTGGAAGAGTGATATTTATGTGCGTATGAAGCTCCCCAGCTCTGATGGTATATCATATACTTGATAACAAGGTTATGCTCTTAAAGGGACTACTCAGCAAGACAGGGTGGGGAAAACAGGTGTCTTATTTTAGTTTTGAAAGCAAAACTGGGTACAGCCATAAAATACATGCACAGCACATACCATTATTTTGATTAATCGGACTGCTAGAGAACAGCTTATAATGAAAGCTGATCAGCATGTCCCAATCAGTCTCATTAGGTTCCTCTGCAAACACCTGGAGAAAGGCAGCCAGCGGAGGGTACTTTGGAGGCAAGAGGAGCTGAGTGATCTACCACTGAAAACACCAGGGTTGCCACACCTGCTTGTGTGCTTTAATGGAGCTTTACGGTACGTGGGGAGGTTTCTCAGTTAAATGGGACATAAAGCTCAGCTGCCTTCTGGGGAGGCCGTGTGCTGTTGCCGTGCCCTATGCATCATGTGTAATATTCCAGTTGTTGCCTCTGTTTGTGGCCACAGCTGTAGTTCTGCTGAGCTGCTACATAAAGTTTTCCAGGGTTGCTGTTTGTTTTTTTTCCTTCTGGATTTTTCCACCTTCCCACTGTGTGAAGGGACCATATGGCACAGCTATTACATCAGGACCTGCAGGCAATTCCCACTCAGGCAGTACACTGGAGCAGGGCTGCATGTCGAAGAAGAAAACGAGGGAGGGACTGAGGGAGGGGAGAAGGTGGGTGAGATTACTTCCAAGAACAAAATCTCAGAATATTCAGGGCTTGTGTCGTGAGACAGGCAACTGCCCCCCCGTCCCCATGAGCCCCATTATTGTCCACCACAGCCTGCTCTCTCTGCGTGGTACAAGATGTTGGTATGGTTGCCTAGCCCTCTGTTCCTCACCAAGGTCGGCTTGGCAGGAGGACTGCAGCTTGCAGGGTCCTCAGTGCCATGGCCTTGCTCAGGGAAGAACTCTGGGCAGCCTCCTCTGGCTGTAATTTGGAAGGTGTGTGGCATGGCATGGCATGGAAGGTATATATGTGTTCCTAGATAATTTACACACACACACACACACACACTCTCCCAGTCTATCTCTTCTTTTTTTCCTCATGTGCTGGGGTCTGACCATTAATATAGGTCAAAGAGAATCATACGATTAAACAAAGTACAATTGAGACATTGAGGTTTTTGTTTGTCTGACTTAAATCTAAATTTGTATCAAGGGGGTTAAAAGTCGAGAGGTCTTTCAACAGCCTTCCCGTTTGTTTCTCCTAGTAGCTGTAAGCGACCATTATTAGCACTGCTTTGAATTAATGGCCAATTGTCCTATCATAGTTTAAGAAATATGGTGGGCTGTGAAACCAATCCCAGACAAGATTCTGAGTACCTAACACATCTAATTAAAAAGAAAGAAATTAAATGGTGGCAAATAAAATTGGTATCTGATCTCTAGCCAGTGCTGCAAAAAACAGACAGGAGGCTTGGTTGTGAAGCTCTTTCTCCATCATGCAGGAGCTCTCTGTGGTACAGGTTACAAGGATGACCCTACAAAAATTACCTGGAACATCAGTTACCTCCTGGGCCATGCACTTCCCTCCATTCGAGACCTTCTTGCTGTTATGTGGGATCTCATTACTTCGTGGGGAGGAAAGCCTGTGTGCGGGATGGTCTCACATCTGCACGTAGTAAGTTATGCTTTCTCTCCATGGATGTGATCCATTCACACATGATGTCCAACGAGTACTGAGAGGGAGGAGCACCTTCTGCACTTCTGGTTTTTTGCATTTCTTGGCAGATAAATAAAAATAAGGTTATGACATTGGCTAGAAGTTGCCAACATCTCTTTTTTGAAATGCTATGTGGTATTGTGAACAAGTTTAAAGAAACCACTGCTCCACCTTGTAGACCTCAGAAACCAGAGCAGAACACCTGACTTCATGGTTGGAAATACATTAACCATCAGCCTGGCACAAGTGGCCTTCAACCACACCCGTCAGCAACCCAAGCACTGGAGCCTTCTCAACTACACTTCAGGTCAGGGTGTGATAGAAAGATGGGCTTTTGTTGTCTGGGTGGGTGCGCTCCAGGCCATAGAGGGCAGCTACACATCCAGCCTTATAACCGAGCATGGGGATGGAGTAATATGGACGGTGTGTGACCAACTACCACAAAGCTCTCGTGGCTGTTCAAGCTATCAGAGCAAAGTAGCTTGCCAGTGCACAGCATTTTCTGGTGTTGTTGACATTTATTATTTCATTCCCAATTTTGCAATATCTGGCATTGTTGTTCAGGTCCTAGTGCCTGTAACCAGATGACTAGGGGAGAAACACATGTAAGTGAAGTTTCTAGCCCTCAGACTTGCTGATAAAATTTTTAGGATGTCACCCTAAAGCTTAGTTACAGTAAAGAAAATCAGTCCTCTTTTGCAAAGTCTCAAAATTATTAGCAAGTTTTTGTTGGTTACCTATTTTCAAACTATTGTTTCAACTCATAACCCTGCTGCGCTGGTCTTAATTCATCATGCTGGAGTCATGACTGGATGGTTATTTGGATGCAGAAATACTGTGGGGGTAAGAGCTAGAAACAGGCACCAAGAAAAAAAATCTGTTACCAGCAAAATCAGTGGAGGCAAGACCCTCTTGGTTTTGGTTACAACCGAGGGAAAAGAGGGGCACAAAGACATGCTACACCCATTGGAAGGTCTCCAGCACTTCAACCACAGTGGAGACGGTGGCACGTTTCTGGGCAGGGAGAGAGGGAGGCACAGGAAGGCTCACCTGCAGTCAGCAACGGGGAAGGGGCAAGAGCATCACGGATGTTGTGCTTCCCAACCTGCAGTCCTTAGCGGGGGGGAGGGACATGCCCTCCCAACGGTTGTGTCAGCGGCACGATGGGAGGAGAAGACACAAGGCAAGGGTTTTCTGGGCCACTCTCCATTGCTCCTCTGGGACTGCTGACGGAGAAGAAGAGTGGCAGCAGGAGTGGTCTGTAGATAGCTTTCTACAGCAAGGGTCACATTTTTAGCACTGAGTGGAAGAAGTAGCCACACACCTCCCATTAACAATAACGTGATTGCGTGTGTGAGTTTCTATTCACTGTACTGAAAATTTACCCCTAAGGGTCCACATAAATTTGAGCTGTTGACCATGTGAAATGTTCTTTTATGGGCGATAAGGACACCGAGAAGCAGGTACATGTTTTCCTAAGCTCTGGCCACATACCAGTATTTGTCTGCATAATTCTTCAATTTTTCTTCCCAGATTCTTCATACAATGCACACATTGCTTATAGAGCGCAGGCAAAAAATGGTTTTAACAACGGCATACTTTGTTATTAAATTAGGCCTTGGAACTATAATTCCCCATCTCTGTATTTTGATGAGAAACCCTCTACAATGTTATCAAACTAATATATTGTAGCAAATTCTATATCTGCTGCCTGTGCCATGTATAATATGAACCGTATGAGAAAGAGCTAACTTCCTAAAGAAATTTTTTTTCTCTCTCTCTATTTCTCACTAAGAAACAAACAGCTTACTGGCAGGTCTAGTATTCATGCTGCTGAATCTTACCTTTTATTTGATTATGTAAATGGAGAGGAACTGTACTCTGGTACATCTTGGCAAAATTTAATTTCTAGTTTATGCCTAAAACTCTCAACCCCTCCCCCCAAAAGATTAGCAATTGTCAATAATGCTGTGTATTCTCGCTCCCTCTCTTTCTCTCCCACTTTCTTTCTTTCCCTTTCTTTTTCCTCCTCCCCCCCTCTTTTTTTCCCTTGCAGTGTTATCAGGCTGTCTTTCAAATACCTAGAGCAAAGACTTTTGCAAGGGAGGCGTATATCCTCTCAGCAGACACATTCAGCATTTTGAACTCTACAATCATAAACAATGGACATGCGTATATTTTAAAAAGAAACTTGGAGTAATTTATCTTAATTTAAAACTGACTATTCCTGCTCAGGCTTTTTCTTTTTTTCTCTTGGAATACTACACATATAAATCCTCAGACAATCTCCTGGTAATTCATATTAATACACTTGGGGAAATGGTTTGGATTCAAAACAAATGTTCTTGCAAATGTAGTTATCTCATCCCCCTCATTTTCTAGATCCCCAAATCCGGCTGATTTAACTGTTTAACACCGGTAAGCAGTAATGGATTTTCCCTGCAATGCTTAGGAGTGGCTATCCGGACCCAGAGGGGAGAATCATCTTCCTGCGTGTGCCGGAACTCCACCATAGGGACCCGTAGAGGTGCCTGTGGGCACCTACGCTCCCTGAGAGGCAGGCAAATGGCAGGAGCAAGAGTAGTGGGAGTTACAGCAGGGATTTGCAGGACTACTGGGGTTTGCTTATCTTGTGGGGTTATTCCCTTCCCTGCCCCCAGGCTGGTGCATAGTAGTAGCAGAGGAGTTAGGTAGCAAGCAGTTAGGAAGCCTAAACCCACACTGTATCTAGACCGACCTGCTAGAAGAGCAACTCTCATTTTGCTTGACTAACACGTCTCTTGTTTTCTTGGTGGCTTTTCTTCCCGTTTGTCTTCACTTGGGAACGAAATCACACTGAATGGGTTTGTCCTTGTTAAGCCAACTCGTGGTGTGTCAGACAAGCCTGACCACACGCCTGTGAACACTGACCGGGATAGCTGTTTTGTCCTGGACGTGGAAGGGAGTTTGGAAAAAGCATCATCCTGCCTTTATTTCTTTTGCTTTTCCCCTGCACTGTCCTGGAAATAATAAACCAAGAAATCTCATGTTCTGAAACAGTGCAACAATGAGGTGCATGCACAGTCTCGTTTTGTATAAACCCTTTTACTTGAAAATTAAATTTTAATTGAAAAATAGGTCTCTGAAGAAATCCCCAGCCAGCGTCTGCCCAATTACAGCAACGTAACAGTTGCAGTGGAAAGCTGTTAATGTTAGCTGCAGTCCATGTGATATGTGGAATATACTTCAGATTTACATCAGCATTCAAGGCCATGACTATGTTTTGATGCTCCAAGCAGGAGATTTTATGCATTTAACATCAATTTTATGCATTATAGATCTTGCTGTACCTGGGCGCGGAAGTAACCATATGACTCTGTGTTATTCATTCTGAATTAACTGTGAACAAAATGTTTGCATCAACTATTCATACAGTGGCTGCTTTTGCTATGTGTCTCTAGGTGGCAACTAAGTGACTCGGTGTCTTATTTGATTGGCTTTTAGGCAGAAGGCTTTACAGGTGCTATAAGCCACGAAAGGAAAATGCTTGGTTTGGTAGCCGCATCGACTCACTGACAAAACCCTACATTACTGCTCACATCAGTATGGTGTAGGCAGTTTCATTTGTGATCTCTTGTTTGTCTCTTGAGCGAAATGGAGCTAACATGCTGAGAGCTGTCTTCGGCTAGTCACGCTTTGGCATGTATGTGTGGGTTGTTTTTGTGGTCATAAAATTTTGAGTGGTGTAGAGCAGCGAGTGTGTTAGAATGATACCTGATAACAATGCTGCATCTTTACGATGTGTCAGGCTCTGTCTGATAAATTCTCTTGCTTTCCTTTCTCTTCCTCAGGATGTTTTAACTTCCAGAGGAAACACTGATTTTTACTGTAGAGGTGGGGGTGCAACTACTCAGCCTATGCCAGGAGCAGTGTCGTACCCCGAATTAAAGCAATCCATAAGGTAAGCAGGAGTCGTAGCAACATGAGAGCTTCCCAAAATAACTGTAGGCACCTTTTTTCCATTTTGCTATTTCCAGGGCAGTTGGGACTTTTTACAAAAAAAATTTTAAAACAATTTAACCATCAGCACCTGGATGTGCACAGCACTTCCCATCCTCACCCCCCCGGAAATTCCGTAGGAGATTTTAACATGCATATTTAGAAAGCTCCATTGCAACAGCTCCAAAGTGGCTGTTACAATATTGATGTTGTTTTATACAGTCAGTTGTAAGTTATAGTCAAAAGGAAAGGTTTAGGGCAAGATATAAAAACAGGATGTGACTGAGTGATTTAGAAGGACGAAGGGACAAACTCCTAGGAAATGGCACAACGCTGCTCTAGGAGCAAAAGGAGGCAAAGACTGAGACCGAAGGTGAAGTCCAGAGCAGTAGAAAAACGAGTGGGTAGGAAAGTAGGCACATTTTTGATCAGAAAGATTGTGAAAACACCGTCCATAGGCAGTTTGGGGCTACAAAGACTGTTTTTCAAAGACGCCCATTCTGTGAAGAAAACCAGTTGCCACAGTGCACAGGCCACCTGCTAGACGGATGAGTGGAAAATAGCTCAGTGATGGTGATGCAGGATCACAGAAATAACCTTACTTTCCGCCATGGGTAAAAGGACCATATTCAGGTGCAATCACAGGTTAGGGAATGAGTAAATTGGGCTATCCCTCAGGTTTGCTGTTTGTTTCTGTGAAACTCAGCAGTTTCTCATTCTTCTCTATGCACAAAAAGCAAAAGCCCGTCTCGCTCCCACACTGGCTGAACCTTTTCAGCTTTAATGGGCGCCCTAATGTTCTGCCGCACGCTGCAGCAGGTCTGCTTG
The DNA here is from genome assembly GCF_000690835.1 of Fulmarus glacialis. Classification (NCBI taxonomy): domain Eukaryota; kingdom Metazoa; phylum Chordata; class Aves; order Procellariiformes; family Procellariidae; genus Fulmarus; species Fulmarus glacialis. The sequence continues at coordinate 72,750 of NW_009234273.1, read as the reverse complement.
CAGAGGTCATGGCTTTCTTTGGGCTACGAGGACATGAAAGAAAAACATTACCTGAACGTTTTCAGCAAGGTGAGTCTCACAGACGAAGAGCCAACATGGGAGTCACCTTAGACGCAATCTCCCTACCCCCTTTTGTGTATGGTTGAAGATACTTTGGAGTAACATGTTCCTCTGCTGATTCATTCTTCTAGG
>NW_009234273.1:71696-72545 GCF_000690835.1 Fulmarus glacialis | reverse complement strand
TTCAGAGCGAAGTGACAAAGAAAACTGTTTTACTTTCTTTTCCAAAGTACCTGTAAAAGGGTACTTTCCTAATGTTGAGGTGGGCGCTTTCAGAGCTGTGGTATTTTAGATGTACAAGAGCAGAACAAGACATTTTATTGGTAGGGTGGTCATGATGGTGCGGGAAGTGCAAAGGCTGTTGCTTCCACGCCATGTCTGAGGTGCTCTTGGGTCCTCAGAAGGGGAGCTGCGTGTATCTGGAGTTTTCCAGCCATCCCCATGCGCATTCAGCCGCTGCTGACTTGTCTCTCGTCTCCTTCTCCCTCCATATTTCTGCCAAGCAGAAACGTCTTGCGATTGTCTCATCCATGGATCAGTCCGTGGTGTAAGTTTCCAGCAAAAGCGTTCTGTGACAGGCTGTACAGTGCGACCACCGCAGGCAGCCTGACTTCACATTACATGTAATGCCTTCCATAATTCTTGTTGCTTATTAACGCCTTGGAGGCCTGATCCTGATTCCTTTGAAGGCACTGACAAAGCTCCCAGTGAACGCAGCGGGAGGTGAAGGGCGGCCTTTGCTGCCTGACAAAAACAAAACGTTATGGTGCTGGAGTTGCTTGAGAAGCGTAAGTCCAGCGGTCCTTAAACTTTGTGTTTTTTTCTTCCCCCACATTTTTTTTTTGTTTAAAGCTACACCTCCTCATTACAGTGTCATTTTATAAAAACCACAGAGCTGTAACCCCGACCCTACTCCTGGCCATGCCAGTGGCCACCTCCAGGCGGGGCCGTGTGCGGTGCCGGGGATTTGGGAGCGGTGGGCACTCGGGCGGCCCAGGGAGGCCTGCTCGGCATCTCCTTCTGGCGACGGCG